>NC_051178.1:165012770-165112091 GCF_013339695.2 Rhipicephalus sanguineus | reverse complement strand
GCCCCTCCTGCTTTTCGCCGAACGATGTTTATCATTTTTTTTCAAGAAAGCCTGAGCACCGGCGTGGTCTATGGTGAATTTGACCACCATGCAGCCCGTGGGTTCGATTCCGGTTCAAACAACGTTCTTTTTTTTCTCGCTATGCGCGATAGCTGCGATGGCACGCCAGCGGCGGGCAACATCTCCACAAAAATTGGCTGTTGGTGTGAGCCCATAACAGCTTACGCGGTAAGAACCTACTGTGATCTCTCTTAAAATGCTTGGAAATTTGTCCGTCAAAAGACAAGCTAGACACTTAGTTTACGTTGGCCATAATTAATGTATGCAATGTCCGGGAAATATACGGCTAAGTGGACATTTATTATTAGAGTCTTTGACGCCGGGCTCCACCAAGACTTCGCTGACATCATTTCCGTCACGAAAATGACGTTCGTAAAATGCACGCGAGCAGGTGACAAAGACAAACTAGAAGAAACAGTTCCGTTGACGCGGATGATCTGGGAAATTGAACCCACGACTTCTCGGTCTGCGCTGATATGCACCGGTTGCTCTATCCAAAGCGTTACCGTCGCACATACGCGAGTCTTTACAAACGCACCTTGTATTTTCACACATATCGCCGCGAAACACACGGCAGCTGCAAGTGGAATGCCTTCGCGCGCTCAAGGCTCAAGCTGCGAACTCTTCCTCAAGCGTTCCTGAATCACTGTTTGGTAGTGTATGCATGAGCAGAGGCATGGCGGGTTACCTTATTACTGGGGAGCGTACACCTTGCCGTTCACTCCTCAATATACGGCGCTTTGAATAAGGTCATATCGATCACCGGTGTTTATTACGTGCTTGTTGCCGCCATCTTTCGCAGAAATCTCGATGGTTGGATCAGTGTGTATGTTAACTACTTCAACAACCGCAAAGGTTTAACATGATCATGTTCGTTAGTCGTCTGGATGGAAATGCGCCACCAGGCGTCAACGTCGGTGCATCCACGTCAAACAGTGTTATCGCTGCCAAACACCAATATCGTTATACAAGCACTCATATATCGATGCGCAATAGACAGTCAACTACATATGGGAGCAAACGTTGCACTTTTGTGTTATACCGAATCCTATCAAGGAGGGATGAACCACGATTTTTTTTTAACACCAACGCACATCAGCACAAAAAATGCCAATAATCGCAGCTTTCAATAACGAAATAAAGATCGTTTGTGGCAGTTCAGAAAGACGTTCAGGCCCGGAAGTGCCTTTTGTGCACAGTCTCATGAATAATTTGTTTTGACCTGGAAGACATACGTTGAAGCACATACTTTCGCCGACATAGCACACGTCAAAGATAACCTGTTTTTACCATTTGGAAATATTTACATCAATAAAGAAAGCTAATTGACGACGTGGGACACTTACACTCTTCGCCACCTACGATGTGTCGGCACGTGAGAGTAAGCTTCCATATTTCACAGAAAGCTATTTGTCTATGTCAGGCGCAATAAATAACAAACACAGCAGAAACAATGCGCTAAATACGTAGCGCCAAATGAGTAGCAAAAGGTTCATCTACATTATAAGAGAATACGATGTGCCTTTCAGGCAGTCTGGTTCAATCAGGTAGGTGCGATCATATCAACAACCCAGCTCCTAAATGAGTGTAAAGGTAGCATTAGAGATCGCTTTGCTTGCTTACAGAATTGTGAAACATGCATGACTCTAAGCAGTACACGAAGCGGTTTATATATAGTGGCTTGGCGATGTCTGATGCATCTTTAAATACTAGACATGGCAAACACGGAATATGATCTGCAAATAGGTCATCTTTCCATGCAGACCATGCAGGAAAATGGAAACGAAGCACCAGCTACAGTTTAGCAAGCGCGGATGGGAAATTGCTCTCTGCGCTTGCTCTGCTTGCATGATTATGGTAGAAAAAAGGGCTCGGATTTGATGAGCATGCATTGTCTGAAATGAGGCACCCGTACACTTCAGGCTTATCAGGCCACTAACACGTTCGCAACCATGTGTACTTGTTCAATTTGTTCGCATAACTGAAGCAATTACAGATAACATAGAACCTATAAATTGAGGAACATGGGATCTTTGTGGGAGCCGGGGGCAAACATTCTTCCGACGGCTAATGAAGCCTATTTTGCTACGGCAGGGAGTACAACGCGTACATATCGGATTCCGGTCGCTTTATGGTGGGGGGTCAGCGTTCCTCACTACTATCCGTTGCAAATCAAAGCTCAGAGTCGTTCTACACACGGGGTAAGGAAGCCTAAGGACTAGTACAATGCGAAATGAGCAGCAATAAGCGAGCACAATAAATGAAAAGCCGGTAGTAATGATTTCTAGTTCTTTAATACTCAATGCTAATTCTTTCTTATTCTGCTGTATTTTTCTGCCCTAGTTCCCTGCGAATGAACATGTGCTGTGTTTGCGTCCTCTAGAAGAAAATAAAGCCCAATTATATGTATGTATATATATAGGGAATGAAGAAAGAAACTACGACTTTCGTTGATTCGGCACTGTATATTTTCATTAACGTTTCGTCTGGTGGACCAGACTTTGACAAAGAAAAAAACCTATTCATTGCACTCGAATCTAAGCCGACCCCCCCCACTTTCGCACATCGTATTTTCGAAAAAAACATCGGCTTAGATTCGAGTAAATACGGTATATATATATATATATATATATATATATAATATATATATATATATATATATATATATATATATATATATATATAATATATAATATACAAAGTTCTCGAGCACCTATGCCAAACGATTTCTCCGAAGGCTATGGTAAAAGAATCTGCCCAATCAGTGTGTTGACTGTACGATAGACGGCGTTAGTTTTGGCGTAACATTTTTCATTTTGTTTTCTCTAAATGTACAGAAATCGTGGGATAAAGGTGTGCCCAAGCGGGAAAGCTAGATTTGCAAAAGCGAACTACACAGTTACATGGAGAGCATTTCAGTGTTTCAACTGGTGTGTATTGCCTGGTAGATCAGTAGTTACAAGTGGTTGAAACACCTGTGTTCTTGTCCTGTATCTCTATTTATTAAAATATCCTGGGTATCATTACTATTTCATGCACCGATAACCGTGTAATGTTCGGCTGTATACGTTTACGGAAAGTGCTTACAAGAGAAAGACCCGCCTTGCATTCCGTGATTATGTGAACATCATCAGAGATTCAGAATGGCCATGCTAATTTGTTTTCAGTTTCCTGTTTTGCCTCTAATAGCTAACGGTAGCAACACCACGTATTTTGAGGCCATCGGCTGACCATTTTAATACTTACACGCCAAGAAGGACAGGAGTCATTGACAAACATAGGCCCACCCGACGAAACGTCGGCTGTCCTGTCAGGGCGAGTTATTCGTATTTACCAGGCGCGTTCGAATAGTGAAATTCATCGAATACGCGTCTATTCGAATAATGCAAAAAGCTGCCTTCGAATATGATTAGTCATTGTGATCAGTATCATCTCAGCCTAAAAGCAGCATCATATGTCCAATTCAGAACGAAGGCATCTCCCAATTCTCCGGCGCACCTGTTTGGCCCGTGTGACCAATTCGTTCTCTAGATTGCTTAATGTTGTAGGTCAACCTTATCCTTGCCCTCCCCGACCACGTGTCATCGTGAAGAAGTGTAAACAAGAAGTAATAATATCTCTCAATACCACTTAAAAATAGTTAATCAAATAGACTTGTATTAGCTGCTGTAAATGATGTACTTGGGTTTAAAGGCGATATTCAAATAATAGCGTGCTGAAAAATAACTGTGGGCATGATTACGTAGTGAAGAGTTTTTGCGTGCTCTTACAACAAGCCTGAAAGTAAAAAAAATCCTCTCCCTATGCTGTACCCTTACAAAAATTCTCATTGAAAAACCATTGAGAAGTTATTGAGCAATGTCAACAGATGGCACTGAAAATACATTGTGGATCAATAGAAAAACTGTTGAGAAAACTGTTGACAGTATTGAAAATTGGCCCGCGACTTTCAATTGAAAGACCATGTTGTAAATCAACATCGATATATCGTTGAGAGGAAAAGAAACGTCAATTGAAAATGCATTGTGGATCAATAGAAAAACCGTTGAGCAAGCTATTGACCAGTATTGAAAATTGGCCCGCGACTTTCAATTGAAAGACCATTACGCAAATCAACATTGATTTATCATTGAGAGGAAAAGAAATGTCAGTTGAAAATACGTTGTGGTTCAAGTGAAATTTCGTTGCGCTAGCTGTTGACCAGTATTGAAAATTGGCCCACGACTTTCAATTGAACGACCATTAAGGAAATCAATATTGATTTATCGTTGAAAAAACGGTGAACGTCAAATTGAAGCATTGTTGATAGGGTTTTCACATTCAACACTGAAAGGTCAATGAAACACGGGTGACGCTCATATCCTGACTGAGATCATTCTTGATTTGGGAAAACGGCCAAATGTATATGTAAGTACATGTGTACTGCAGGCCTAGCTAGGTCACCTTTGGCCTGCAGTACATAAGTGCCTACATTTTCATTTGCCCATTCTTTCAAAACAACAATAATCTCCATTACGCAACATACATTCAGATTGCTGCCAGCTGGAATAAAACCTTTAGCATCATCGTTTATGAATACACTGCTTGTTTTTCACACGCTGTAAGGTGCAGCAAAGGAGGTAATGTTTAAAACTACTCAAATCCGTATTATATCTCGAAGTCTCTCACAGCCAAAGCTATATACCAGTCTCCTCTACCAACAGATATTCACACAGGTCATATTTTAGCAGTATACATGGCTCCCTTTGTCCATTCAGGTAGTGTTTGCAGGGTGCAAACACCTGTGAGTAAACGACACTTATACTTGCACCCGAGATTGGCGACACCAAGGCACATGCCAAGCAGCAACACATTAACACTGCCATGAACTTCTATTCTTCTCTATTAGCTTGTTTTAAAGGACACTAGCCGAGTTTCTGTGTAACTTGGGAAAAAAGAAGAGAACAGTTTTCTAAGTAAAATATTTATTTTTGAGCAACAACTTTTGTTCAAGTTTCTAAGTATTTGTGGTTTGACATAGCAAGAACTTCCCACTGTAATGTGCAAACCGCATCCAAGTTGACAAAATAAGTTAAACACTATGTAAAGCACCACTTTAATAAATAAATTTTAGACAACTACAAGTATCAGAAGGTAAAAAAGCGCATAAACACTACTGGCAAGGCACACACACTACGGGAAGAAATGTGCAGAAGGAGTTAACAGGGCTCACACTGGTTTCAAAGCCCAAATTCAAGGATCTTCAAGGATTCCTATAGAAGGTTCTTGGAGGATGGAAGGCAGCATCACAAGTATCAATTTTCTGCTCTAACAAAGTTTCCAAAACAATACGGGGAGCTTTATGCATTTGAAGTAAAAATGGGATTTAGCCAAGTCAGAACCGAGAGACAATGAAGCCAAGGAAAGTATAAAGGACATAATTTGTAGGTTTTAACTGTAGAGTAGTAATTATGACATAAATGGCAAGGAATTAAACAGGATGAAAAATCAACTTGCTGCTGATAGGGACCAAATCTACAACCTTGAGATAATGCGTCCGATACTCTACCTGATCATATTAGCTTCCTACTGTGCACAAAATTCACAGCATTAATGAAGCTGCTGGGACATCTTTTATATTAGATAAGTAATCTTGTTCAGTTCCCCCGTCTCACTTTTTCAGGCATTGAGAAACTGTTAGTTTCATGACGGTGATGTACGACGCTTCTACTTTTTCCGAGTACTGACCTGCTAAACAACAAAACAGTAATGACCGCTTCAAAATTTTATCCCCAATTTTTACAATTCGATCGTTGAATACATTTTTGACTCCATGCAGTCATCATGCTTCTCCTGTTTTTGGGCTTTGATAACAATTGAGTCAAGTGCGAATTGGATTTATGCCAGTAGAGCAATCAACTTAGCAAATATCCTCTACATATAAAGTCAAGGTTCTTGCCTACACAAAAGAGCAATAACAATCACTACATGGGAGTCAATCACTAAGCCTGAGCAGCAGTGCCATCAGCTTTAGTCAGAAGTACTTGGTTTCTAACACAAAGCATCAACATTTTTTTTCACATTTTGCCTGCATTATAGGACAGTGGATGTTTGTTGAGCTAGAAGATCTATCACAAGTAGTGAGCTTGCTATAGAAGAAGAGAAACTAGCATAAGCGCTGGAAGTGAAGTCGAGTCCCAAGAAGCCAAATCAAGAGAAAGGGGGAGAAGGCGGACCGACAGTTGCGGAAATGAAATGATCGGTAAAGCAGTGATGCAAGCAAGGTAAACAGAGTAGCCGAATCATCACTGAGCATGACATGTTCCCTCAGTTTGCTAGACAAATGTTTACAGAACACCGAAAGAAATTAGTATTGTCAATATTGGACACTATATGCTAAGAAATTCCAAGGGTTTCAGGGCTTTAAAAATGTACTTTTACTTTTTCAAGGGTTTTCAATCGTTTCAAGGACCTGCATGCACCCTCAGTAAAGGAGCAGATCACAATTTAAAGTGGAATGTGTGCCCTATGAATACCACCAAAATATATGATTGCGAACTTGAAGCTTGAATGAGCGCTCACTTAATGCAACTGTGCATAAACTTACACATTACAATATTGACACTTGACTAGTGAATGCAATTAACGTTAAATTAGTGTAACAAGATTTTTCATACACTTGCACATTATAAAATCACAGTCGTTCACTATTGGTAGCACCACCCCTCTTCATCTGTTCAGGCAACTTCGGTTCCCTCGACAGAAGTGGGGCCAAGGTATTCTTTACATTCGTGGCCAGCGATTTGTGACAGATGAAGCCTGCGACAGAAGGACAAGGCACTTATAACTAAAAGTTCCACTAGAAAAATATAACAATCTTTGCACATGTCACGATGAAATTATTTGATTAGTTCTGTATGGGTATAACTGCAGTGCATGACCAGCACATTGCGTTCCCCAGTAAAAATGCAAAAGAGGGCAAGAACGAAAAGCACGCTGTGCCAGAGCTTTATGAATACCTTCTATGCCAAAGGTGTGAACCATACTTTACCACTTTGGCTGCAACATAATTTTCAGCTAGACATATAACAAACATAAGAGGAGAGACAGGGCAGAGCTCTTGCCTCCAACTGCTTAAATTCATTCGCAAACCCAGAGTATCCCCAATGGACAAACAAATGATCCAACAAGTGTGCCAGAATATCATTTAAGCAGGCCAGCAAAAAAAGTTTCACTGGCGACAGAAGTCACTGTTGCTAAGCTTCTTAAGATATGCCACTTCTTGCCCAGCGAGTTCAAAAATGGCACGCTTACATATTTATCACCAGCCATGAAAATGCAGCAGTCTTACTGCCTGTCTGTCTAGAGAGCAGTCAGAGCCCACTTATCTAGTTAAAAACACGAGTTACGTTTTTAGTTTTAACAGTCAAATAAATAGAGTGCATTGCTCAGTGGATTTGCTTGCACGTAAAGTGACTTCCTTGCATGTCTGATTGTTTCAATTTCGTCAGCTGAAGCCTAGCACTCTCTGGCAGTTGAGCTGCCAAAAAGATTGAGCTGCCTCTGCCCCTTCACTCTTCATTTTCCTGTTCAGCATAGGCGTTAGGAGATATGTCACAGCTAAAGCAATCACACAAACTAGCCCAACTCTCTTATTTAACTTTGCCTACTGAGTAACAATATGTTTACTAAGAAAACTTACAAAAACTACGAGACATTTTGAAGTAATTTTGTCTGTTTACCCAAGTGAGATGCAAACAGCTTTTGGAAGTTCGTATCGTGTAGCATATTTTCATTGCTCCTAAACAAAATTCCACCACGCCACAAGAATTAAGAGTAGCTTCAATTTAATTTGCATCGTACAAGCTGATATGCTGTTAAGTGCATTTTGTATGTCATAATTACTCTTCATAGGCTTCTCTACAAACAAACCTAATAACACGGCTGACAATGAAGTGTGTTTTCAAACTTCAGAACACCATTTTACTTTGGCTTTACTGCAGTTATGCAAGCTGGTTAGACTAAAGCCTGCAGAACACAACAGCTATAAGAAATGTTCTGTTTCAAAAGTGGCATACTCACTGTGGGATATACTTGTAAGAATATTTTTTTTATAACTATAAACCCACACTTACTGACAAGCAGTCTACGACAACCAAATGCTCCTTTTGAAGTAAGAAATCACGAAAGAGTTGAACAGTTTCACAGTGGTATTCCAAGGTACATGTCACAGTTTGTAAAAAGCGAAAAATAGCAGACATCAAACGCCTGTTCAGAGCTGTTTGATTTAGTCAGCATGATGAAAAAAGTTAAACACGTTTTCCCTAACTTAGCGGCGAAGTTGATTGACGGCGTGTTATAGATGGGCTAGGTGCTTACCGGCAAACAAGCACCAAACATCACATGCAAATATAAGGGGACCACCAATCACACAAGACATCGAATAACTCATCTGGAATACAATATCCTATTAGCTTGTAGTGAAGTTTTAAACAGCAGATGGGACAATGTTAACGACCAAGCTATGGAATGCGCAAACAATGTAATAATATCAGGGGTTTTATGACCCAAAACCACGATATGATTATGAGAGATGCCATAGTGGAGGACTCCGGAAATTTCGAACACCTGGGGTTCTTTAACGTGCACCTAAATCTAAGTACACGGGCCTCAAACATTTTCGCCTCCATCAAAAATGCAGCCGCCGCGACCGGGATTCGATCCCGCAAACTTCGGGCGCCATAACCACTAGACCACCGTGGCAGGGGCCAAACAATGTAAAAAAGAATATGGAAGTCACTGAGCATTACAGTACAAGGAGCGTGCATGCAAAAATTCGGCAGATCCCACGCGTTGTGAGAATCGGTTTCATGCGAAGCAGTCAGCGAGTACTTCTATGCTGTACTTTACGACTTTGAGCCAAGCGTTACGAGGTAGGTCGAGGTTGTTTTTGTAAGCAAAGTAGCTGTGTGCACATCGGGGTCTTAGCAGGCACGTCGGCAACACTGGTGGGTAAAGGGTAACTTATAGTGCGACATAACGTCAGCCCTCACGGGAGAGGACATACGTCAGTATAATCGAAACTAAGTGCCCTTTATGGTGCAATGTATTCGTTAACGTGTTCCTCCGGGGTCGAGTAATGATTCAATATAGCTTGCTGAATTATAGGAATACAAATGTAATGTTTATTAGACTGCTATAAAAGCGGAGTCAACGCTGGAACCACAGAGGTTAATCTGATATGACGCCAGAATCGTAGGAATACATATGTAGTGTTTATTGCTTTCTTGTAAAATGATAATAATATCTGGGGTTGAGCGTCCGAAACCACGACAGGAATATGAGGGACGCCGTAGATGAGGGCTCCGGAAATTTCGACCACCTGGGGTTCTTTAACGTGCACCAAAATCTAAGTACACGGGCCTCAAACATTTTTGCCTCCATCGAAAATGCAGCCGCCGCGGCCAGGATTCGGTCCCGCGACCTTCGGGTCAGCAGTCGAGCGCCATGAACACTAGACCACAGTGGCGGGGCTTTTCCTATAAAATAAGCTGGACAGCACCACAACCACAATTGACGTTGCACCGCCATTACGCCTGCATAGGCTGTTTTTACAAACAATGTTACAGACCTGGCGTGGCTCTGTGGTAGAATAGCGGATTACCACGCAGAATGCTTGGGTTCGATTCCTGCTGGGATCCTAATCTTTATTCTTTTCATTCGTTGGGTCAACGCTGCCGATGTCGGTTTTTCTTAACGCTCTTCCATTTAAATTACCAATGCCTGTTCTCGCCGTTCCTGGGTAGATATAAACTCTCAGTCACCTGTGGCGCATAACCGCACACCGCGGCCCGTGGTAAACGGGTATGTGCCACACGTGTCAGGAGGAAAGGGTTTAACGACGTACGCGGCAGGATTTTCACGTCATTCATGTCATGACCCGACAGTCATATTCGTCAAATCCTCTTAACCTCCCATGCCAATTTTGGTCTACGCGAAGATAAGGAGGCGATCACGAGAGCACCCAGACGTAGGCGGCTAGATAGATAGATAGATAGATAGATAGATAGATAGATACGTAGATAGAAACGCTCAAAGTGCCGAAGGTTCGCTAAGAAATGCTTCGCATTTAAAATTTGCTTCATCTGGTGACAAGATAGTCAGCACGCCATTAATAGATATGGCAGCGGAATTAACATCACTCAATGATAAGACACCTGATGTGTCCCTTTCTTCCTTTCCTCTGTGAAAATTACTTTTTGAAACTGCAATATATGGCTGGATTTTACTAATAACATTCAGTTCGTAGTCAGCACTCTGGCTGTGCTCTACCAGTCTTGCTCTTCGTCATTGCTGTTTTGCACATAAATGTAAAGAATAATACTTGAATGCCATAGTCCGCTGCCAGTTCATTGGCACAACTTGGTTAGGGCAAATACAATGCCAAAGATGGCACTCTAACACACAAGCATGCATACCTTACAACTTGTTTTACCAAGTTTACTTTATCATGAACTCTGAAAATCAATTTGTTAATTCTGCCTCGCATAGATGTCCCAAGTTTCCTCAAACAGTGAGATATCCTGCTATGGCGCTGTGCAGGTAGCTGACAACATATTTTTTCAGCACATCCTACCAGAAGCAGGTGGCCACAAGCATGAATGGCCAAGTGGAACATGTATATGACATGCACTTGCTATTACATATTGTTTCCTGTCTTGGAGTTGCTCACAATATAGGAGCAATAGGTCTCTCAATTGAAAGGGTCTAAACGGTCGATTTGTATTGATGGAAACAAATAAATACCATTTAATATGGCCTTGTCCAGACTTGCAGGAAGAACGCTTCCATCTTTCACAGCAAGCTGTCCACCACTTCAGTCTCTTGAGCTGCTGGATACATGCATAACAGATACCACAAAAAGTTCCGTCAACTTGTGCACAAAGAGTCCTTACAGTACACAAGTAGTAATATTAAGCATGATGGCTTAACACAGGCATATCATTATATACCAAAATTGTCCTCGAAAATAGGCCCAGGATGCATTAAGAACAAGTATTAGAGTAGCAGTGGGTCACTGCAAATAATTGTAATTTGCATTAGTTGTCGAATTTTGCTACAATTGTGTATTACAAAAGGGTGAGGTATACAGCTTGCCATATAGGTAATTTGAACACAAGAAAACTCCAGGAGCACTCCCATCAAAATATTAAATAAATATACGTGTGCTCAATTTGCAGAATGGATGACAATGAGCCCATTTATTGTATGACATCATGAATGTGGAGATTTCAAAAAAGCTTAAGATTCAGTAAAAGAGCAAGAATGCCAGACGGCACAGAAAAGATTGAGCACTGTGTCAGTTTTTCTGTCCCTCTGCTGTTCTTACTTTCATTAAATCTTGGGCATGCTTTAGCAACATGCCCAATTTTCCTCTCTCTGAAACAACTATCCTTGCTGTACTAAAGTCCATTCATGTGCAGACCTGGTCCTTTACACTAGAAGTGCCTGTTCAATTTAATGAGCCCTTGATCCACTCCCGTTCTTTTGTTCTTTAATAGCGAGGGCCTCGTGCCAGCAAACTTTATGCCCTCAGGTAGCTCATGACGGTTTATTGATCAGCTACCAGCTCGTAGATTTCACGGGCTATGCGACACCAGCATGACTACGAATGCTGGTGTGGCACTGCCGGGATTACACACACAGAAGTGCCCAGTGGGGTGGATGAGAGAACGACTATGTCGTAGCTAGAGTGGTGGAGTATGAGATGCAACACTTTGTTGTAGGTTCAGGCCCTGGCAGCAGAATGTTTGTATTTTTGTCTACATTATTCCTCTTTATGTCATAATTACTACACTACTTTTAAAAACTATGAATAATCTCCCCTATACCTCCCTTGGCTTCATCAGGTTTTGTCGAACAAAAAAACTGAGCCCCTTGATCTATTCCATTCTTTTTAGTTTGTTCAATTTCTCAGTGCTGTAATCACGCCTGAGAACCAGTAACCTCACTGTGATCTGCAAACACATATACAGATATCAGAAATTGCATTCTCTAATTAACTACTTCATAAACTAAAGCAGCATTGTCACCAGTTTCACTGAATGCTAGATCTTAGTTGTACATCCTGCAAATAAGAACCCCCTTTCAATTTCCTCTTTCTTTAGCAAAGCACCAAGGAAAACAAGGACTATACAGTACAACACAATCAAGTAGTGTTTCAATGCACCAGCACAGCCTAAACCATTTACCATTTGGGATAAGAAGCTTTTGCAATGGTGCCATTCCCTGTTACAAGAATTTGTAGTAGAACGTGTATGGTTCATCAAAGAAAATATGAAATGGCATGTCAGATATCTGACCCAATTTTTATCACACAAACACAGCAACAAAAAGAGCATGTACTTGCTTAATAAGCTTAATTGAACTGACACTAAACATCAAGCACTCATTACCTACTTTTTAATTGCTGACTTGAGTGCAGTTGTTATATTAGAAAGTTGTGGTGCATGACAATTTAGCGCATACCAAGTTTTGCTTGAAATGTCGTCCCTTCCTTGTCACGTGCAGTTCAGACACGCCGCGTGTCCCGCGCCCAGTTTCGATATCAACCTTAAAATTGGAAGTTGAATATCTCGGATAACGTGCAACTCACGCGATTTCAAAAAAAAAAAAAAAACGGCATGCCACAACTTGGCACACACTATATCTTTTTAATATAAACTACCTCCTTCAATAATTAAAAAGTGGATGAACGAGTTGTTAATTAACAGCGTAAATGTAATTTTGCTTGCGGCAAAGTATTTCCGCCTCGACTTCAAGATCATGAGCGAAAATGACAGGAGCCTGACTGTCACACAACGTTTATAAAAAATATGTAATATCCAAAAAAAAACACACACACTACATGCATGCTGTGCGACTTGATGTGTGTACTTCCTGTTACTACCAGTATCCATAGCGTGATTCACACAAATGCATTGCTTCAATGGGCATCCACCACACACCTAGGTGCTACGAGCCGCGACCTTGCGTAGCCAGAAGGCAACTGTGCTAATTACTTGCAAAAACGACGCAGCACGGTAGACGCCGACGCAACCAGAGACATATGCTCTGAGCAGTATAGCGTGTGCATGACAGCATTGTGTCTTCCTACCTGCGTCCCCGTCTACCTTGGCAAGTTAATTCATTATACCTATGCTTATGGAACTATAACTTCAATTGCATTTACACCACAGAAAGGGTGTGGAACGACCAGTATGTTTAAAAGCGGACCCACTTTTACGGCGACAAGGCAATGTGCAAGTCGCTCCAAGCGACGATCTCGTGCAGCCAAGTTATAACGGCTCAACAGCACAAGGCGTGCGTGGCAGGAGCACAGAATCCCGTAATGGAACGCGCATTCTTCAGCTTGTTTTCAACTGTAATCAACGCACACGGCAACCGCTCCATAGAAAGGTATAACGAAAAGCACAGAAAGCAGCGATACTAGCACAATGCATACTTTTTTAGCAGGCCCTTGCTCTTGCGCAGCATCCCTTCTGTGGTAACTGGCCGCCCGCCCAGGCACTCTTACCTGCATAAAAGTTTCCATGCACTAAGGTAACTCAGTAACGCAATTTGGTAACATTCTTGAACTCACCGAGGTGTTGTATCCGCTGCGGCGACTGTCTCGTCAAACGGCCCGCGCTTGCGCTCTTGTTCAAAGCTCGCGTCCGTTGGTTGGTGCCACGACGACGCATCGCCGCCGTCGATTCCATGTCAAACAACGACCCGAACGTCCCGACACGCGATGTAAGTAGTACGTGTTCATTCAACAACGATAACCGCACGTAATATTGATAAACACGGTAAAAATAGATGCGCGAAACACCACTTCGTTCGCAGCGAGCGCAGGGAGCCTTTCAACTGTACTTTCAACGGAACCCGTTTGAAAACGTCACGTGTTCACTGACGTCTCTGCGCGTGCGCGTTCTTCGGTTTGAACTGATTGGCTGTCTCGCTCAGCGGGCGATTTGAATCCTTGAACTGAGTTGCGGCAACTCTCTCTCCCTTCCGTCGACTGCATCTCCCTGTTCATGGCCTCTGATACGCCGGCGCGCAATCTTGGAGGCCATAGCTTGTTCACCACTTCTTTCTCGGACGCGCGCCTGTACTGTAGTGTACAATCGGGCGGCCGCAACGCGTCAACAGCGTCTGATCGGTTCTTAATACTACTACTACTACTGCGCTTTTGCTGTTTAAAAATATACAGCATCTGTACACGAGTGGTACGTTTTAATTACTGCTAAAAGTAACAGCTGCTGTCTTTACGGCTGGCTAAGTGTGCACGTCCGTGCGTGTGCAAAACAAAAGCACGTCGAAAACCGGGGCCTTTTGACAACAAGTGTTCACTGTGCTCCTTAATACCTCTTCGCAGGCACGTAGGCAAGCCCCCCCCCCCCCCCCCCCCCCCCCCCCGAAAAAAAAAGAAAACTCGTTTCTACGTGCCTGCCTCTTCGTATTGAGCAACGAACCAATGGCACCATCAATGCCTCGCCCTTAGTGTGATTCAGCTGCAGCTTCTTTCTTATTGATGTACTTTGTTAGCCTTAATTGATATATTCTAAGTTGGGCATGTAAGCAAGTTACTATCAATTTGAAATTGCCCATTTAAACACTATTCAAAAGTACATTGCACGTCGTCGTAATAAAAGCAGGAGAAAATACTTATTTGTTGAAAGGCGACAGCTAATCGACAAAATAGTAGTTTAACAAACTTCGTTTCTGGGCAAGTTCGTTTATATTCGAAAAGAAAGCCCACGTACTGTGTATACTGAATAGTAACAGAAACAGCAATACTGCACTGAATTCTGCTATTTATGTCTTTAAAGAGGCTGTTTTCCTGTGTTCAGCGTGACCGTTATCCCGCTTCGACATTGCGCTTTGGAGTATTCCATGAAATACGTTGTCCTTGGCAATGGACAAACGAAGGCGGAAAGACCATACGGTCCTTGCAGTTATATTAGTTTCTTTTGTGAGTCACTGTATTCGTTAAAAGTGCGATCTATAAATACAACACAAAATTTACAAGTTTCGATGCGTTTTTATAGCATCATTGATCCCAGAAGGGTTAGAGTCAAAGAACCCGTGCATACACAAAAACTGTTCTCAGATGGTTAAATAAGACATTAGTGGTAAATAACGATGAGAACGACCGGCGAAACCAGGGGGGAGGGGCGGGGCGGGGGGGGGGGGGGGGGCGCGGAGCGAGCGCGCGCCTCCAGACCGGCCGTGGTTTTACAATAAAGGATCGGTCGAGAAGAGCGGACTGCGACGAATGTTCACAAAAGAAACGTGGAGTTTCAAAGGTAAGGTTGCGAGGAAGTTCTGTAGGTCCGGTGCACATATGGTTGGAGAAATGAAAGGGCGTATACTTACGAAAACTGCGTGCATATACTGGTTTGTGAACGTTTTGGCCGTGGCACAGCCTTCGTGAAGACTTCGACCAGCGCGCACGCGCGTTTGTGTGTGTGTGTGTGTGTGTGTGTGTGTGTGTGCGCGCGCGCGCGCGCGCGCGTTTTGGACTGACCTACTGTATCAAAATTTATGAGGCATTGATTGCACCAAGTTCCACTGGCAGTGAATAATGCCTCGATGGTATTTCGACATAATTGCGTCAATGACATTTTTATTCCAAACTATACTCAACAGAAATACTGTTGGTGAAATATTTCCTCAATTGTATTTCAAAATAATTGCGTCAATGAAATTTTTATTGCAAAGTGTTCAACAGAAATATTGTTTACGAATTATGTCCTCAATAGTATTTCGATAGAAATGAGTCAATAAAATTTTTATTGCAAAATGGTCAACAGAAATATTGTTTACGAATCATGTCCTCAATGGTATTTCGATAAAAATGAGTCAATGAAATTTTCATTGCAAAATGGTCAACAAAATTATTGTTGAGGAAATATTCCCTCAATGGTATTTCGATTGAAATGAGTCAATGAAATATTTATTGCCAAGTGCTCAACAGAATTATTGTCGACGAAATATTCCCTCAACGGTATTTCAATAGAAATGAGTCAATGATATTTTTATTGCGAACTGCTCAACAGAAATGTTGTTGACGAAGTATTGAAGCAAGTCAATGAGTATTGCGGAATCATTGATAATCAATAAAATCAATAATTCGATCATACTCCGGCAATGGAAAATCAACAGTCATTTTCATAAGGGTACACACGAGCGTAAAGCTCAACTGTGTACGCGTGTATCTTGGTCGACTCGGAGATTTGCACGCCCTTCGCTCGTTGATCACTTCGCTTGCAATCGCTGTGTACATAGATACATCACAGTGATCCTCTGGCCGGTCATCTATCCGTAATGCAAAGGCTCGCAGATGCAACGCAATGCGGCACCCGGCGGCATGCAGGCGCGCGGTTATTAAAAGCCCGGCCCATCGCGAAAGACACGCCACTATTACGAAAATGTAAGTCGCGCCAAGGGGAAGACGGAGCAGCCTGCGGGTACAGCCTGGACGGATGGATGAGCGAGCTTGCTCTGAGTAGGGGGGAGATAGGAATCGAAACGTCTTTGTTTTTCGATCCATAAACGCGCGAGCGAACGAGTGCGTTGCGCGTAGCAAGTGTTTAGCATTCTTCGCTTGTTTGCGCGTGCTTTTAGTAAGAAGTATGCTAAGCGAGAACAAACACGTGTGAACGCAACGTATCGCGTGCTAAGGAGATTGAAGTGGAGCTGGAGGGGAGAGAGTGCGGGGGAAGTTTTACGATGCAGATAGGCATATACGTAGTGCACAGTGCGGCAGCGTGCACCATTAAACACTGCAGCGTGAAATGCGGCATGTGATTACTGTGACACAAAGGTGGATGTTTATCACGTAACTACCTCTGATAACGATATGCTAACGACTCTGGCGCTTTGTGTTCGCCGCACCCACTCCACAAATTCGGGTATATTGGAACTGAGTGATGGCTCTAGTGCTGTTTCACAATTGCTCATGAGGAAAATAAATACGACGTTGCCGCAATCCCAAGGCAAAGTATCGCTTGTACTTGTCCATTGTCTGAGTCGCAGAGTGCCAAGAACCTTATTGGACTGTTTGGACTCTTGCATCCAGGCGAAGTATGCACGTGCTGCTCTGTTTTTGTAGTCGAGCAAACAGCTCACCCGCACTCAAGTGTTCAACCTGGCGTCTCATGCGCATAAGTTATCATGTCCGTTCGTTTTCGGCGAACGTGTTTCGCAAGCTTACTGAACGCGAAAGTCTGGCATGATGACGAACCCGTGACCTACAAAGATACGATCCGTCGAGGTCTTTTGAATAACCTGTACTGTTCTCATGAGGAGGCCCTAGCTTTATTATCTATAAGTCCTTTTGACGTGTCCATTGTTTTTATCCTTCACTCAATATTGCCAGCTGAGTCGAGTTTCATATATGCAAGAATGCACACAAATGCAGTACATGGCGTGTTATCGATGTTCGCGCCATGGTGCGAAGCCGTTCTGGTTTAGCTAAGAGGCATGCGTATGATCAAGGCGCAAACAACAACAACAACAACAACAACAACGACGACGACGACAACGACAACAACTCCAGACCCTGTCCTGGCATCATGAAAGGCGGAAACGTCAGAATTTGGGCTAGTTTGTTCATGCTTGCTGGAGAAACAACTCGAAGAACGGTACACAAATTAGGAGATGGGACAAAGCACAGCGCTGTGGTCTGTTCCCACTCTTCCTGTGTCCTGTTATTTACATGTTTCTTCAGCAAAATCATGAAATATCAGCATGGATTAATTATTCATAACAAAGAGTTGTCACTCTCATCTTTGGCAAAGAAGCGATTCCCCGTTCCTTCATTGCGTCCTCCTTGATATGTTGGCAACCTAGCCTTGCTGCGTTGATGCGCCGCGCGGAGACGGGACAAAGCTTACACTATAATGAATGAGAAATATAGTTTAACATATGGGTGCTTCCATGCCTATCCCTCCCATTACGGCATGGCTCTGCAATTTAGAGGAACACCGCTTACTCTTTTGCCATAGACGCTGGTAATCATTTCGAAAGTGTCGAAACAGGCGACTAGAGTACATAAAGAGTGATTTGTTACGAATATAAGCTCATCAAATGAGCAGGCTCTTATACACGCGACACGACACCGCCATGCCCACGACATTAAGGAAGTTATCCGCTGTATACATAAAAGTAGCATGTTTACTTTGCCGCCGCGACACTGAAATGCCCTTCACAAGAAGCGGAGGTTTCTCTTTATGCATGCGCCATCGCAAAGGCTTCGCAGCTTCTCCACCAAAGCGTTTAGCGCGTCTTGCGTGTGACTAAGTGTGGTATACAAGCGTAGTGACCTGCTTCAGAGTATGTTTGTTTGTTTGGTTTTTTTCCTCTTTCGCACGTCACTCAAGAAATCTCGCGGCGGTTATAATGCGACAACAGACCGCTTTCCCGCAGAGCATCGCCGCGAAGCGCCCGGCGGCGCGCGCGCAGGCGAAACCGCTTGACGAGAAAGCAGCCCGCGCGCCATGTGGTTGCCTAGCATAAAAAAGCTTTCCCATTCGGGACACGTCCTCATGCATGGGAACCTGTTATTACAGGGCGGTGCAGTTTGTTTTAGACGATGCGCGCGAGCATATTTGCGGCGAGGAGTCACGAATAGCGTATATACCCGCAAACTTCATGGAGTGCTTATTCGTCTTCCTTCACTCTGTGCGTAGCACCCAAGAGAGGTTGTTGTGGGCACGATTACGCGTCCCATGTTGATTTCTTTCTTTCTTTCTTTCTTTCTTTCTTTCTTTCTTTCTTTCTTTCTTTCTTTCTTTCTTTCTTTCTTTCTTTCTTTCTTTCTTTCTTTCTTTCTTTCTTTCTTTCTTTCTTTCTTTCTTTCTTTCATTTCACGTTTTGATGGGGCCCTTCGTCGACACAAGCGTGCGGAGAGTTCGAGGTATAAAGTTCAACGTATAGGAGAACCTCCCGATTATCATGAATACGTATACACCTTCTTTCCTACAGATACTTCAGGTGAACAATCAAGCGGTTTGTTGTATGTGCCTAGCTTATAATCGTGTAATCGAGAAAAAATAGGAGGGGGAGGGGACCATAATAACTCCAGTGAGGTTGCTTTGCAATGAATTAGTGAACTTCGACGAAACGCAGCGTTTAGCTTAGCAAAATTAGGGCTATCCGTCTTCGAATTTGCGCTGGCTATTATCTATACGCCCGCGCCGTGGTCCGATACGTGCCTCGAGCAATTTCATCGGTCGGGGTTACGTACATTTCGCGAGTCTTTTTTTCTGAGTGTATACCTTTCATGTACGCATAGGAAGAGGGGAGTATACAGCTATGAACAGCACGAGCTGCCCATAAAGACTGTATACATAAAGCTATAGAGGTGCCTGGGATGCACGCATCGGTCGTTGTTTTCATCTTCTCCCCAGAAAATGACGTGTTCATTGATGCTGGCACACGAGGCACTAAGAATATTTAAGGACGGATATCTAAATACTTTGATTGTTATGGATTACGGCCGGACGAGGCGCAGATATAAGGCATACGCCGTTGTGGCGCGGCACGATTTGGGGACTATGCGTATAAAGCTATACTCCGCGCACGCATCTGCCGCAAAGTGAACTGTCTGCAATTTCTCAGCCCGCTCGCCTCCGCAGGCTTGACCATTATCTTTCAAGTGGCCTTCCCTTTCCCCTCTTTGCCCTCTCTCTTTCCTCCTCTCCGACGTCACGCGCTTGCTTCGTTTTGCTTCGCTGATGAAATGGAGCGGTCTGGGCGCATGTTGGTGGAGAGGAGAGGCGGCTGAATTCATTTTCAAGTCGTATTACTACCTGATCTAGGACGGCACGGACAGGCACGAAATCAGTCATGCTGATTGCAATCGATCAAACTCTTCTCTAATTATTATAATTGCGAACGCTTGGCAAGGTTTCCTGCCGTACGGCGAAATGGGAGTGAGCTGAATTGCATGCGCCGAGATTCATCCGTCGGGGCGCGCTTGCGAGCAGGAAGGAACAACAGAAAGGCGGCTGAAAGGAAAGTAGGCGCTAGCGGCGAAACGTTGCTGTTGCGTATATGGTGTTAAAAAAGCTTGCACCGCGTTGCGAGTCCGGCATACAGGTGGAGTACGCGTTTGCTTGCCGCCGCGTTTATGTTCTTACCGGTGCGCGCGGTTCGCTTCAAGTTCCTCGTTTTGGCTCATTACCTCGTTTTCTAAGCTGACTTATGTAGTGGTTCGTGCTATGGTTCTGATGTTGGGCGTAAAGTTAAGTCTAAAATGGGACGTACGCAATTGTACTGTCCTGATCATATTGTGAAGAGAAATAGTCTCCTATTCATAAAAATAGCTGTTACGCTAGAACTGCTCGTATCGTATAATCTCAGCCAATCGTAGTTCTAGACGTGTCATTGACGAAGGCGGTTTGCCAATGACGAAGTGCACTCCCGAATGACAAGTCTTGCGAATTCGGCCCATGGTTTCTAAGCTCGGTAAAAGCTTGGTTCCTCGCTGGTGTCGTCCAATTCTTTGTCCCTTGTCGGTGCTGAGCTGCGCGTTCAGCGAAATATGTGCGCATGGCAGTCCGAAGTTTTCTGACCTACCGGATTCAAACGAAATAGAACCAGGAACTCGAGCCTCTCCAGTTCGCAGGCGATGTTCTTCGTGCGAGGTCTGTCGACAACAATGCGCCGGCCAGCTCTTTAAGATTCTTGCTCATAGAAGCCGAACGTTGTTCTCTACATGTCAATAGCAAGAAAAGAAAAAAAAAGAAAAGAAAAGACTAATCCTATGCGCTTTTGTGAAAGGAGGTGGAGTCACCGTCAATGTTCTTTTGAAGACGCTTTCACTAAACTCTTTTTTCCCCCTTCATATATATACGTGCGCAGCGGCAACTCGTCGCAGTATTTGGGACATGTGTTTAACAGCCGTCCCTTAAAAATGTCAAACGCGCGCGACCGAGGCTGCCCAGCCTTCGTTTGTTGCCAAGGTGACATTCTTTTCTCCGCATTATGATACGGGCGGTCACATTATATTGTTGCGGTTCTGCACTGCTCATAGCGGAGATATAGCGCCCTCTGGCAGCAATTGTGGCGGGGCATGCTCAACGGGGGCCGTGGTCGTGGATGGAAGCGCAGCGGCGGACTTCGTGACCCCTCGTCGGAGAGATCGACGCGTCGTGACGGGCGGCTACCGCCGAAGCGCGAGCTAGCGCGCGCGCGCGCGCTTGATAAAACGGCGGCTGCAGGCAGATGTGCGCGCTCGAAGCCATGGCGCTCACTCGTCAGCTCTTTGTAATCCGCTCCCGCGCGCCTCGAGGAGAATTGAAGGGCCGCTGGCTGATGCGGTTGCGCGAGGACAGACCATTGGGGCCAAACTCAATTTCCTCGGGCCACGCGGCGGAACGCCCTATGCGCCGTTCTCGGAGCACAAAGGGCGCGCTAAATGCGCTCCTGATGAGTCTCCCACGAAGACGACGTCGACGCGAGCATGCTTCACCGCGAGACGAGATTGAAGAAAAAGAGGCGAGGCGTGCTCGAAGAGCATGCATGCCCGTATAGGCTGGCGGGCCGCTGGGCAAGCATTTCTTCTTTTAGCGTCGTTACTGGGGTATAAGGCGGCATTTTGCTTCTCCAGCGCTGTCTCTCTTTAATGAATCGTACATGCTCGAGTGAAATTGTAATGCGTATACAGGGCGAAAGACCGATCGTACAGATGCGGTGAGCGTGATAACTGGAGAATTGAAAAGATTGGCTTGAGAAGAGACGATGATGCTGGAGAAGTGATAGCGTAATTCCCGAGACGATGTACAAATATCGGGCGTCAAACGCGCTGCGAACTGCTCCGTTCAGAACACGACGGCCTATCAGCATCTGTTTACCAGCCGCATCTCTACCTCTATTTAACTTACCGATATCGTTAATTTCGTTTACAACGTAGTTAGACCACTTCCTGCGAGTCAAGGGTTTGCCTGCTAATATAAGATTGCACCGTGTATACATTAACCAGCTTACTCTTCCTCTTCTTTCTATTCCTTAGCTCATCTCTCCCAGCGTGTATACAGGCGTAGCCAACCTTACGTGCGTTTCTAGTTAACACTGCTGCCGTCTATACTTTATCGCTCTTTTCCACATGTCACATGGGGGAAGAAAGTGAATGAATGAATGAATGAATGAATAGAAAAATCGCTCAAAGGTGGAGCCCGAAATTTCGCATCGACAGAGGGAAAAAATGAAGACATAATGCATAGAAGTAATGGCTGCAAATAACGCGCACATAATGCAACACACCTCCTGTCAACTGTAAATGCACATGTACAAGCGGCTAATATATATGTAGTCCTTCGTTTTACACAGCGAGTAGCGCCACCACGTGTTTCACGCGAACCGTCCACAGCGAAAAAAGACGAAACGAAATGGGCTATTGCTTGCAATTACGACAGATGCAATGTTAAATGAGAAATCGCCTCCAGAGTTGGCACAGTTGCGAAAAAAGTTCGTCGCCTAGTTTAATGTACACGGAAGTCCCCCGAGCAAAAATAAAATGAAAGAAAGAAAGAAAGAAAGAAAGAGGACAAGTGCGTATGCGCGCTGGAGTATATGCAAAATGACACAATTAAACGCTGCTCTTTTTCGAGTTGCTCGTAATTGCTTCGATTACACCCTCAAATCTAAAGCTGGAAAGGCCTTATCCACTTCTCGCTTCTCGTGGCATAATGCTACGAAGCGTTATTAAGATGGTATTTAGCCCCAAGGACAATGCGGCGGCCTCTATATATTTATACACAAAGCAGGCGACGATGCCTCGCATATGCATAATAAAAGCTGCGCCTCCGGGCTCGCGAGAGCGACGGAGCAGGTAATTTTCTGTTTCGTCGACGCCTATGTACACCCGCAACGAGCCGACAATTTGTGAAGCGATGTTCATTTCTTTAAAAAAAAAAAGAAACTAAATAGAACACGTGACAACTGGTGCGTTTACTCGTTATGCCCGGGCTGCGCACGCATTTAAATAGTCCCCTGCAACGATGTTGTCGCTTGTATTACATACATCCTGCAAACGCCTGTATCCGCGAATGGCCGGCGGATTCACCGCCGCTCACATGGCTCTGTAAATCGTGTAAGGAAACAGGTGTTACACGACCCGGTGCGGTTATTAACGATGTTCTGGTCGTTCATTACCGATGGTGACTTCATGCGCGGAAGAGACTGCTTCGCTTTTAGCCACTTGCTTTGTTCTCGGCTTCCAAGCGCACACTTTGAACGCGGATGTTTATAAAGTATGTGAAATAAATAGTTTCCTCGCCGCGTGCCAGATTGTCTTCGTATATTTTCGGAACGCAGATTACAGGGCTCTCGTTTCGCGGACGCATGTGGCAACTTCGTACGCGTTTGCCGGTTTTCGGACCTGTAATATGAGCGAAGGAAGCTTCCAGAACAGCGTAATCATTCATCGTACAAACAAGTATAATATATCTAAAACTAAGCACCGGGGGGGGGGGGGGGTGAGGCTAATATCACGTGGTCGGCGTAAGCGTTTCTGAAGCGAACCGCGTTAAACTTGGGCGCTTTCTGAGAATTAACTGCGATGGCGCGTATACATAGGACGAGTGCATATACCAGGAAAGTGATCGCGACTTTTACAAAAGTCATTAATTTTTCTCAGCGTTAATGACCGGCTCAAATTACACAAGGGACAAGTCCTACATCTACCTCATAACGAAGGCCGTGTCGATTAAATTTTTCGCTCCCTTTGTCTCGCGGTGAAAGAAGTGCATAACTTCTTCGCCCGAAGGTATTATAAGAAAAGATTCCCGCAGCGTGGAGCGTCGAGGTGCGAAGTACTATGGGCATCGTATTTTGTAGAGTTTGCCTTGCGGGAACTAAATGAATATAATAGAAAGTCAGAATATATATATATATATATATATATATATATATATATATATATATATATATATATATATATATATATATATATATATATATATATATATATATATATATATATATATATATATATATATATATATTTAAGGGGGGGGTAATTAAAAGACGCTTCGCTGTTTTAAGGTCTCACTCCAGCCGCGTTGCCGCACGGCACGTATTCGTCACGGCTTTCATTAACTCTGGCTGCGGGGCATGTTTTGTTCTAATAAGAACTCCACGCCGCTAGAAAGTAGGACCCATAAAGAGGCATACACTTTGCCAGCGTTGAACGAGAGCATGTATATATAGGAGAGCGATCTACGTGCTCTCGTTATTCAGGGGAAAAATAAAAAAAGTCCATTGTTTTATATGGGTCTGAGAATCGGTCGCGATAGCGCAAAGAAACAAAAGGAGGGCGTCATACCTGTAATGGGTGCTTTCGTTCTTGCCTTGCTTCTAAAGATTCAGAAAAGCGATAACGCTGGACAAGGCTACAGCGCACCTATAATTTTGGTGTCTGATCAATTACAGAAACGATGTCAGCTGCTGCAGTCGCGCGTAGCTATATATTGTAAGCCGACTGGCATATTTTGGATTGCACACCGTTGAAATTTTTATAACGCAACTGTTTTACAGTCTCGCCGAGACGTCAGCGACACCATTAGCAGCGACGATGACACGTGTTCACCTCGAGTAACTTCATCGCATTTTTATGCTGAACCACATTTCTTAGTGACGTAGAGGGGATATAAGTGTGAAGTTGCACACCTTTACAGAGCCAGGTGAATAACACGAACGGCAGTTGCGAGTTTCGCGGTTATATAGGGGCATATATTAGGGGCGAAGCTCCTTAAGGCGGCACCCGTTCGTCCCTCGTAGTCGTCGTCATCGTAGTAGTCCGTAACAAATCTTACGCTTTGACCTCCAAGGTGGTGCCGGTGGGAGATTTCTCCTGTGCGTTGTTGAACAATAAAAAATTGGCAGCGTGCGCGTTAACTAAAAGCCGAATTCTTCTGTCTCTCATTCCCCATTAGCAGCCATTGGCATGTTCCAGTAGGAAACGTTAGTAGAAGTAGAAGTGTAAGTGTTAGCTAAAAGCCGACTTCTTCTGTCTCTCATTCCCATTAGCAGCCATTGTTTACCTCCAAGGTAGTGCCTGGTGAGATTTCTCCTGTGCGTGATTAAACAATAAAAATTTTGTTCAAAACGCCGTTGATTGATGAAATAAACCAACGAAAAACGCCAGATGTTTTGTAAAAGCAGAACGAAAGAACGCCAGATGTTTTTCTTAAAGTGTAGTAGTAGTAGTTGTATGTAGCCACCTCGCCCGATCGTCAACGGGTGAGGTGGACCGGCAACGGCGCGAGGACCCTGCCGTACGAGAGTTAAATCACACTAAAAGACATACTTTGCGGGCGATACACTCTAGTGAGCTTTCAACTTTTCGTCTTAATGTACATGATAAAGAAATTATTTCTACGAAAAACGCAAGGCACACCTTGAGCAATATATTTGGTTTTGGGACGCTAAATGGAACCATGAGGCGATGCGAAGCCGGAGCACTTGCACGATCGCGTTCCGTTGGCTTTCGTTGGGCATGCTACCGACCTCGCGTCGTGGAACGCGCGTCCTGTCTTCCCTCTAGCCTTGCCTTTAATTCGCACAGGGCGAGCGGGGAATGCGGTCGCTCTTGGCGCTCTTTCGCTCGGGAGCGGACTTCTTCCTTGCATTTCACCGATCACAAGTGATAATGAAGGGACCACGTAAACCGACAGTACAATAAAAGTTTGATGTTTAATATATACACGATGTTTCACACTCTTTATATTATGTACTGGGCGCATTTCACGGAAGAGTTTCACGGTTTACAGATGATTCCCTCCGTAGCTTCGCCCCACTCATCATCATTCACCCCGTGGATATGCTGTGATTTTTTTCAGCACACAAACGTTTCACCGTGTCGCGCAGACCGCGGAACAATATACGCATGACGTAGACGGTAAAAAGGAGTGCGAAGGCTTTTAATTAGCCGTATCAGTCTAGACTATGTCATCAGTGTTTTGTTTGTTTGTTTCACGGATCTTTATAAAGAAAGCAACACCGCAGCTCTCGAGGTCTTTTTAACCTTCGTAACGTCGTAAATTTTTCATTGCGAACTCCTTTACATAAGCATATCGGAAACACTTGCTGCTACTTGTGAGACGTGTGTAAGCTGTAATTTAGACCTTTATATCATACCCACGTGCACCTCCGTAGGGGTAGGTTGATTCCGACAACAAGCCTCCAGGACGAGAGCTAAGTAGGTAGAGAAACATATATGGTACGCAATACCTAGCACGTCCATTAACCTTTTTTCACTCGTTATATCTAGATACGCACATCAAGCTGGTTGCTATGTTTCGAGAACTCAGCGTTGAGGAAACGCAGACGAGAGAGAGAGCGCGTCAGGCATGACTGACCCACAATTTTTCGGCCTTTTAAAGCCATGCGCGCCTTACAAGCGCTACTGAAAGCCCTTTAAGAGGTCTCAACCATGAGCGCATGCAGATAAATAAATCTTGTTATATAACGCCTCACACGTCCTTTTTGCTTAGCGGTATACGCCCGTGACGGATGAACCTGCAGTCACTTAAAAGAGAGGAGTTTTACGCGCTAAGCATCACTGACAGGAACGGGCCATTGACACGTGCTTAAGCTGAACACGGCAGAACATCTTGTAAGCGAGAGAAATTCTCGCTGTCGCAGCTGCCGCAAAGTGCTCTAGGAGGATCAAAGAAGACAACCCTCTACAGCTTAGAAAACTTCTATTCGTTCTGCGTCTATTCGATGCAGCCCTCTGCAGCCTCCATTTCCATTCACGCATCTGCCTTTCTACATAACTGGCCGGTGTGTCTGGCGCTTCGCGCCAACCTCACGCAGCCACATCCGGGCCAAAGTACACAGTTCACGCTTTTCTTCCTTTATTTCCAGCGAGCGGACAGTCGTGTCCAGCGTGACTGCGTGCGTCGTGTCGACGAAATGGACGCCAGCTAAAATTACAGTTACTGCTTTGAATGTGGAGGAGAGAGTCGGCTTATTCTTCTGCGCCCGTATAGCGCCGAAAAACTGAAAACGAAGGCGTTTATAGTAAGCACGTCAAGTCATAAAAGTACGAGCCGGAGATGTTCTTAAAAGCACGTGACATACAGCTGAAATAAAGAAAGATGGTCAGCTGTCGCCAAAAGCAGCCAAAGGCTAACGCTGTGTCATCTAGTGATCACGAAGGAGGTAGGACAAAAAATATTGTCGACTCGCATTAAACGTCCGCAAAGCGCTATCCATTGCTTAGTCCATGGCTTCACTTCATACGATGCATTTGACAGACGGTCTCGATGTACACGCGAAAACTCGAAAATGCGTGGTGTGAAGTCTAAGGTCGCGAAGAGGTGGTGGCGTTGCATGAAATCTAAGAGGTGTATAGGCTATTCTACGTAAGACATATGGGCGCCGTCACCTTGAGCTGTTAAACGAATGTTTCCTAAATCTCGTGACGTGAGTTGATCAGGTCAGTAAATGTCGAATGCACCAATCCAACTGTTTTCCGGTGTATTCGTCCACCGTACAGTTCGTTTAGTTGTTCATTATACAAAACTGCATGGTTTACAGCCCAATATGGCGACACCGAAACCCGTCCGTAAAATAGTCTATACACCTGAGTTCACCAATGTAAACGTCTCAGTACTTTTTCTTTATCTTGTACCTTCGATTCGACAAGCGATAGCCCGTGCGTATACGTATACTACAGGTTGAATCCAACGTTTGACCACGGCGAGTGCATGGACCTTGCATTGAGGTAGAGTAAGCTTATAGACGCCAACGCACGCAGTAGCGCACAAATGTAATATTTAGTTTACGAACTGAAGACCGTGCTTAAAAACATTCCGATTACATGTAGCCGATGCACACAGCTACAGCGTTAGTTCACCGTGCTATATGCCCGACATTTGGAAAAAGAAAACCGGCAACGCGAGACAACTACTCCAGGGCGTTAACTATGACCGAGCAAAGCGTTGGTTCGGGCGGGTTGGCACTCGTTAACTATTAGGTTACTCCCCGTAACGTTCAGTGTTCTTGTCTTTCGTTTTGCTTATTACGTCGTTGTCCTATAGCGTGCTCAGTGCTGCATATATAAGAGTCAGTGTCACGCCCCTCATTCGGGGGGACGGCCGTTTCGAAGTGGCCCACTTGTCCGAACAACGGGTCGCTAGTGTAGCAAGACAGGGACGGACGTACGCAAGGAGACAGATGGTGCTGAACGCAGCCACGTGAAGAACAAAGGGCGCCGTGTACAGAAAGACTTAACTTGGCGCTCGTGTCGGAACGCACCCCAAGCCACCGGTCCACATTTAATTGCACGCCTAAATTGCGTTCCCTTCCGGCGAGTAGGCCCCGCGCGATGCCCACTTATACACTACATAGCGCTATAGTGTGTGCTATACGTTGTGAACCCAGCACTGGCCTCTGGCCTCGTGCTCCAGCTACCCTTGATTTCTTTCTTCCTTTCGTCACGATGACCCACGGTTGTTAGGAAAGGTTGTTGCTAGCATCTTGTTGAGGAGTGTTGTGCGTCGTGAACGTATACACGTGACGTCATCGCGCCTCTCTTTCTTTCTCTGATCGTTATGGCGAACACGAAGTGACAAGATGGCGCTGAGCGCACAGCCGGGAGAGGGGGGGATTCATCTCTCCATGCAGTACTGATCACGTGGCGATGGCGCATCTGAAAAGAGACGAGAAAGAAAGAGAGGAGGGGCGGAGAGGCGAAGAAGGCGACGCAGTTTACGGTTGAGATTTCGCAATTTGTCGTCTCTAATCTTCGCGTGACTATATGGGGGAAATAAATTGTCGCGGTGTCTACGACAGACGCTCTGTATACGGGGGCCCCCATCAAGAGAAGGGCCGGAGGTTACGGCTTGGAAGGAGCTCTGATTGCTCCGCGAAATGCGGCGAGGCAGCCGTCGCGTTTTCGTTGTTTTCGAGAGGCGCCTGTGCGCGCACGCGCGTTGACCTTGCTCTACAAAGGGGACACGTGACGGGACACGCGAGCGAATTAAAGGCGGCACTTTTGGGCCGCGTGTGTACGGCTTTTTGTATTGTTTTGTTTCGTGTTGTGCTTCCGCTCTCGTTGTTCGCGGCCCCGAATGCGGCGACGTTCGAGGATGACGCTTTTGTGTCTTGCAGCGCCGCGTGTTTTGCGGAATGAGGCACGACACGCTGCGGTCACAAGTCAGACGCGTCGTTAAGACGCCTTGATGTGACGCAGGGCGGCGCACGGTAGCGGCTAAACGATTGTACGTGCCCACGTTTGCTCGTGTTGTGACGCCTTTGACGGCGTTATTTGATTTGTGACAGAGGAACGTCGTCCTTAATAAGAAAAAACTGAGCAAAAGAAGGCGGAATAAATACCGAAACTCTTCGCGAGTTTTTGACAAGGGGTTCTTTGTCCGCTTTTGCTGCCGTTAATATGAAGACACTCTCTGTGGATTGTCTTTCCAGGATCTTGTTACCTTGTAATGCGGATTTGAGGAAGAGCATTCGTAAGCTGGTGCCTCATCACTTGACACGTCGGTGATGTATCTCATAAGCGCGGTAAACTTGCTCTACCAACTTAACTAACCTCGTATGCTGAGAGCAGTACGCAGAAATGAACCTTAGTAAATGTAATTTGTGTAGCTTGAGAGTCTGCGCTTAGTGTCTGCTTAACGCTTTACGAAACCGAATAGGTTTTCACACCTACAAAAAGGTTATTACGCTACTTATTATCGCTTTATATCATCAGGTGTACATTTCTGCACAATGACTAAGCGTAAAGTCCTTGCGAGGGATCCTCAGCGTAGTTAGATGCACACTGTTTTCGTTCTTGAGGTATCTGACCATTGGTCGCATTCAACGGGTGTCGTCTAATTAACGTCCTCCTCAATATGTCGACCTGCGTTTCTGTGAATCATTCTTATGTACGTATGATTTCAGCACTGAGCTCACTCGGTTATCATCCAAGTGCGTAAAATTCATCCACCAGATCCGCAGTTCATATTTTGTGCGCACATTCGTGCGCTCATCATGCGGATTTAACCGGGAGTATGCGATGTACCCAGGTATACGTGTTAAAACACACGTTAAGGTGTCGGTTTTCTTTAAGACCCCAGAAATGTAGAGTATTCACGTGGCGACAAGATACAACATAAATTACGACACATCCAAGGATATATTCACTCGCTCGACGGAGCACAGGGTTGCGTCGTGAAATGAGCCACGAGGTGATGGTAACAGTTTCGCATCATGAGATATGCAGCTACTCACTTCCTCTCTGCGGACTCATTCGCTTGCTCTGCAGTAGCATAATGCAGTGAGCAATCCTGCTTTTCTCGCTTCTTTTCTTCGTCCAAGATCCACGTACACTTTTGAGAGGGCGAAGCAAAAGGCACGCTCACTGATGCCGACTCGAGGTTGGCTTTATTATACACGCACGTTGAAACAAATCGCGTTTCATTGTCCCTGACCGTCCTGCTGAGGGGGCCACCCGCATTTTTCGTGTTTCTAACAGCAGTTTTAATTCTCGTATACCCGGACCAAACCAACTCTATAGGGTGTGTATACACCGACAATTATACGAAGCGAACCGGCGCGACATGCCGCCCATCGTTCGTTTAAACTTTATACACGTGTACGTACGGAGCTTTGCAGAGAGCCGTGGAAGTGAGGAAAAAAGAAAGCAAGGTGGGTGGCAACACTTCCCACCGCCTTCCCGGGGACGACACACTGTGTTTGTATACGAAGTAGTCTTAACGGACGCTTGCACGTGCGGCCTGAGGCGCCAACTCGAGCAGTCAGTCGTCCGCCATCTATTCACACTGCCTCGCGTTCTCTTTATACGCGGAGGGCATCTTGCCACCCTCTGATTGTGCGTTGTTAAATTAAGAGCAATAACCATAAAGCATGCGGCACTGGACAGCGGCAACACATGGTACGTTGGAAACACCCGCCCCAAGAGAAGTTTGCGCTTGTTGCTTTAAGAAAACCGAGGCGTGCGAATTAAGGGTCTCTCTCTCTCTTGCTCCGTATGTAACGTTGTTCACTCGTGCGCAAGCATGCATGGGTGATTCGGAATGGGCGCCCCCGGACGGATGGTTGCATCAACGGACGGTCTTACTGTACGACGACTCTGTTGCAGGGTTAGCCCCCATTCGCGCCTTTATGAGGCCGCTTTGAGAGTTGAAGGTTGCGCGCAGCAGCCTGCTCTAATTGCTGGTGCGGTTGGCGTGGCCCCCTCCATAACGGCGCTAATTTTCAATGCCATTGAGCCCGTCACGTGCTCCCGAGAGAAACACAATCCTCCCATTACGTGCGACTCGGCTTACGCACGCGAACCTTTCTTTCTGTTTTTTTTTTTCTGAGTTTTAAAGCAAGCAAGCGCGGTTTAGTTCTTTGAACACCCCCGAACAAGGGTTCATAATTCCGTGAGCTTCGCGTGTGACGTTGCTATAGGGACACAAATTTTCCGAAACGTGTTATTGCTTCCGGTTTTGTTAAACGCTCTCACGCGTCATTAAATGCAGTTTGAGATTTAAAACGAGAGCTGCTGCCGCCGCTGATTATCATAACGCGTTATTCTTCAAAGCTGAATGCCCTATTCAGCTGATACTATAGCCGCGACAGGGTATTGTGCAGTGCGAGCCTTGTTAACCTTCTCAGGCACTGTGAATTTCAGATATAAACACGTGCTGTACACCGTGCCATTGTGTGTATGTTATCTGCTCGTGTTTTTTTTTTTATTTTGTGCCTTGTAAAGGGTGGATGAAGTTCAAGTGAAATTCATTTCCACAATGCAAAAAGCTGGACTGAACAGAAGTATGAGTGATATTTTTGCTCAAGGCAGTCACTGTGAGCATGCAGCACATTAATTCTTACATCGGTAGCTTATTTTGTTCGCAGGATTAACAACAGCACACCTTAAGCGCGACAAAGGAAGGTGTACACACGAAGCAAAGCATTGAAAAATTTGACTTAAGCGTTTCTGTTGTGCTCATACCGTATTTTGTCGCGTCTAAGATGATAGCTCGTTAAACTTGTGTATGAATTAACTATAGGTCAGCGTCAAGTTTATTAGGCTGACTTTGTACTGTCAAACGGGCATCGCAATAGGCTTGAGCTGAGTAAAAACAGAAGCTTACCTCAGTGGGCTTGGCTGAACTCCCGGAATATCAGTTGGACAGCTGTAGGAACCGGCGTGGTATGTCTGCAGACATCAGTTGCACAATTACGCGTCCTCTAAACAAATGTGGACATTGCTCCGTTTTCTGTGCGTGGTGAATGTATGCGCATCGGAGCACGGACACACCGCCCTCTCACGTCATAAGATGGGCTCGTACGTCACGTACAACTATTCTTTTTTTTTTTCACATAATAATTGCATTGACTGTCCTATGTTCATGTGTCGCTCCTTCTCTACACATATCTTCGTGTAGGAGGTAAGCATTGATTAGTTAGTGCGACGAAGCGCATTTCCGTCCTAATTATTCTGTTTGGCTCACGTTATTGAAGTAATTTGCATACTTTCTTTACGGTTCCAAATTTTATCTATGGACAGCGATAGGAAAGCTTTGGTAAATGAATACTTCATTCAATGCTATTCACTTGATAGCATGCATCGCGCATTTCCGTGCGCCTGTTTACAAATCAAGTGCACATTTTACTTTTCAGGGAGGAACTGGCAATGAGGGTCGACCTGACAGAGGCGAGAGTTCAGGTCAGTACAACTTGTTTCCTCCATTTTTTTTTCTGTCTGTTCATAGCACACGTTGAACTTATGTATATCTTCATGCTGCGCGATCACTTGGATCGGTGCGTGCATACTTCTTGAGGTCTCATAATTAAAATTAAATAACAAATATCAAATGCTGTTAAGAACATGCGCCGTTCCAGCGTGCGATGCTTATCCATTTTATCTCGACTAATAACCGACCTGCTGATTCCAACGCGATATGAAATCTGTCACAATTCGCTTTGGAAGTGCTCGAAAAGTGCACACTGTGATGCTGTGATTCCAGGACTTGTGATTTCCTCTTCAATGGACAGTTCAGGCACGGTCTTCAGTTGCGCTGATAGAGGTTACAAAGATAGAAGAGAGCGGAAAGGAAAGACTGTAGGGTTCTGTTTGGTGCTGCATAAGTCTGTTGCCAGACTCGGACGTCAATGTTACCACACCGCCGCCAAATTTGGCGGCTGGATTTGCCCCTAAGGTTTCAGCTTTCCCGTCAGGTTGCTGCGTAATACGCTGTGCATTTCGTAAGCGCTTGTGGGGTACGTTGACATCGGTCGTTTAAATTAATGACAATTGCGTCACGCAAAACATCGAGGCCCTTTCTTTCGCTGTGTGCACCGTTCTACAATTCACTGATCGGACTCGATCGTGTCAGTAGGAAGTCGACGCGCTTGGACTCGATCGTGTCCCCGAAGTAGGAAAGCCACCCGCAACGACGCGTTTACCTGGGAAACTGAATGGCGTCGCAGAAGTCCGGACACGGAGTGAGCCGTGTTGCAGTACGTCGGACTCGTGTCTCCGTAGTACGGCATAGCTCCGTATAGCTGTGCGTGCCGTGTCGACTTACGCACAACGATGCGTTTGCTCGGGAAACTGAATAGCGTCGCAGAAGGCGGGGTGCTTCCTTTATTTAATCGCGCTCGCTCGTGTCTCAGAATTAGGCAATCTCTCTGTACAGGTGGGCGCGCCGTGGCGACCACGCGCGACGACATGGACACTAGACGCCTGCCTTCGCTGTGTGTGTTGTAAGTGCAATATATGTCGCTCGGACTAGTGTCTCTGAAGTAGGAATCGCTTCGTAGCTAGGTGGGCGTGCCGTGACGACTATACACAACGACGCGTTTGCTGACCACGAACCGCCCAAGTTTGAATTAATGCATGCATGTTTGGTTTGTAATTATTGTGGGTGCAGACCCTCTTCCAGGGCCCCGCAGGCAATGCAGCGGCTCGCCGGGCCTTCTCTCATTTACAGTTCAGCGAGTCGCGCCTCCCACGACCAGCTCAAACCTAGAGGTGCTGTGCAGCAGCGGCGATCAAGCATCTTGCGGGTGTAGCATGAACTGATATGTGACGTGCCTCAATTCACCGGCCGTTGGGCGATGCGATCGGAACTCTGAGCGCACTGAAAGAAACCCTCCACCCCTCCCATCCCCCTGCATCTGAAACAAGGCGCACACAGTGTCCGGACTTCTGCGACACCATTCAGATTCCCCAGTAAACGCGTCGCTGCGCGTGGATTTCCTACTTTTGAGACACGATCGAGTCCAAGCGCGTCGACTTCCTACTGACACGATCGAGTCCGGTGTGTTAATTGTAGAACGGTGCACACAGCGAAAGAAAGGGCCCTGAGGTTTGCAACACGCAGGGGCCGTAATTAAAACGGCCGATGTCAACGGAGCGCACATGTACTTGCGATATGCGCAGCGGATTACACAGGAACGTCACAGGAAAGCTAAAGCTACAGGGACATATTCAGCCGGCAGATTTGGCGGCAGTCTGGCAACACTGACCTCAGAGTCTGGCAACAGACTTATGCGACAACAAACAGAATCCTGGCGGAGAGACCACCTTATCGAGATGAATACCTACACTACCGAGCGTCGGGGGGCGGGGGGGAGTGTGGGGGTGGATGTATACCTCTCTCACCATTACAATAAACCGATGGGTGCTCGGCGGCAACGGTAATCGAACCTAGTACCAGTAAGCGACAGTGATAGTGTGCCCATGCCATTCATCTTTTGTACTGTCTTATCTTTCTACCTCCTCTTCCCGAGTCACCAGTGTGTAAAGCGTAGAAAACCGTTGTTCCTGTTTTGCTTTTCCTCCAAGCCTCTCTTCTTTCCTTTGTCTTTTATAACAGCCGAGAAGGAATTAGAACATCCACTCCACATGCTGGATAATTGAAAGACAAAGTATCCAGTGCACTTAGATACGTGAATTACCGGAGTCCACAGCAGCGTTTTTGCCGGTGAATCCCATCAAGCGCAGAAGCTTCTTTCTTTCGTTTTTTTCCTTACCTATGTGATTTTGCGAGAATATGAAATAAATAAGGGTGTTCGTGAACAAAAAGCAAGAGTAAACAAACTAACAAAAAAGAGGGGAGGAAAGTGTCTTCAACTAGCCCTCGAGGCAGGCGACCGTGGAGCCGAGGCCACGTCGGCTCCCTGCGCGCTTGTTTCGTTTCCTCGATTAATCTTCTCGCTGGATCCCCACGACGAGGACGCTAGCATGCTCGCAGTATATATAGCGAACCGTGCATGTATGCTTGGGGCACGTATACGCACACACCTGCGCACGCTGGCGTGCACAGGCGCCTCGCCGCCGCCGCAGGTTGTTCGCGAAAAGGGGGTGGGGGGATCTCGTTAACGACATTTAATTACTCGTATAATGTTTGTACGAAAAACGCGGAACCGACGTAAGTACGAGCACTTCAAAGCGGCACGCTCGTCCTATCGTGCGTGCACCCGCGCGCTGCGTGCGATGTGCGCGTGAACAGCGGGCCGTTAACGTCGTTGTGTTCCCGAGCACGCGCGTGATAGAGGAACAAGCTTACTGGAGGAGTGAGAGAAGGAGCAAGAGGTGAGGGGGAAGGGAAGGGGGAGTGTAAGGGTATATAGAAATCTGCAGGTATACGTGCTTCCACCGTACTTATAAGAACACAAAGCATTCGCCCTAACAGCTTCTTTTGCGTGCGCGGGTCATTCACGTGTCAGCGCTCTTCCATACCTTTATGTTTTCTTTTTCTTTTTTTATCCGATAAGGAGGCAGCAGCGAAGGGTAGGGGGTTGCAAATATCTATATGAATTTACCGACGTGCGGCGTTCAAGCGTGCGAAGCATGTGCTGGCCTCCATTGTTACGCAAAACGAGTTGGCGGCGGAGAGCGACACCTCCGTGTATTACACGCTGGGCTTGCGCATGTATACTCCCATCTCCACAGACTTCAAACGCATTTCTTTTCCGCCACGTAATACAGCTCAGGCGGGCGCTTTACTGCGGCCTCGGTAGCTTAATTCCTGCAGCCTCCTCCGTGAGGGCCTCAATGTCGAGAGGAACGCCATTGCTATGCGTAGCGGGTATTGCGAGCTTCCGGCGGTTTCGCGCGCTCGTCTTTCGCTTCTATATTCCTCACACCTTCCTTTTCTTGGCGCTGATTTGTTCTTCTTTTGAACTATAACTAGAACCGGTTCAACGTTATCTGTGGTGTCCCGAAAAGCAGAGGGGTAGGAACGATGTTAGTAAAGACAGTATGGTTCGCTACCATCTGCTCTGGTAGACAGACAAGGAAGGTGTCAGAAGAAATGAGAGGTTGTAGAATTAGAAGGCCGGACGTGGAAATAGGGTCGTAATGATAAAGTAAGTGCACCAAAATGAAGCATGCATTGTGCACGCAACTGAGAAGTTGCGTGCATGTATACCGCTATCTGGCGTGATGCATATGACTTATTGTCTCTCTGCCGCAACTAAAGTGTCCAGAGAGACAGAGAAGGTGCGTGCTTGTTTCAACCAGTGCACAGCAGCAGGGTACAGTATCGGCCAATTTATTACAAATTGATCATAAGCGCTACATTTTGACCACAGAGCGTAGAACGTACACAGTTTGTTATTTGTAGTCCGATGAATCCGCAATTCAGGAGCCATTAGTCACAGGCCCGTCATGATAGGGACATACGCATTTTGTAACGAGACACTGTGATTAAATAGTATCATCCTGGAATATAAACCTCGTTCAGTGCTTGCCCGCACTGCATGCTATTTCATTGTGGCGTCTTAAATTTTTACAACAGCAAAGGACGCTCAACGTATAATTGGAAACATGCCTATAAATGTTCCTCTCGGTACTCGTATATATTCTTCCGGCCACCTGAAGCACAGACTCCGAAGTAGAGACGAAAGGTTATTTTTAGAACGAGCCCTGCGAGCTATCGCTAGTTCCTTGCTCAAAACAAACGTATTAGCCGCGCGCGTTCGCGCATATGTACACGTACACAGACGTAATTTCCCATTCCATCATCTCACCGACTCACTCGCTCACTACCGCCATCGACCCATTCATCTGTCTCTCGTTAACCCCCGCTCACGCGTTCACCAACATGTCGAGCAATTAAGCGGCGCCAACTGGGATTGTCGCTGCGTGGAGGGGACTCCATTTTTAAACGGCTCGCTGTCGCAAGACTCAATTTGCTGGCGCCCGTTCCGAGGGCCGACATTCCCCGCGTGGCCTTCTAATTCAATAGGCTTCTCGTGGAGGGCGTTTAGTCACCGCGTGGCGGGCAGGCCACTTCATCGACGACCAATTTACATGGCGGCCATCGCGCGTGTGTCTATGTGTTTATACGACGCCAACGCACGCTGCTGGCCTTCTCCGCCGTCGCATGATATATGGCCGTGTTGTCGTGGCGGATAATAAACGTGCTCGCTTCGCGGTTCGGCCGATGCCGCGACGGCCGGTGTGTGTGTGTGTAAGACATCTCAGGCTCGCCTGTCTACCTGCTTCTCAAGATATGCGCAGGGTGCCTTGCGCAAGGACCCCAAATGCTTGCCGAGGCTGCGGGTCCCTTAATTAGATCATACGAGCAAACTTCGGCGTCTTCATTAAAAACTTAGACAGCGGGCCGAACTCAGTGAAGCGGCTTAGGAACGCCCATAAGCCGAGAGTGATAAATGCATAGGAGTCACTGTGATAATAATAGTAATGAATAAAAAAAAAGCGTAGGAAGACAAAAATAATTGCAGAAAAAAAACGTCGCAACGTGAGAAGACCGCGTCACATGGATGTTGTCTTAATACAAGGTCGTAAATAATATCACGCGACAGAAAGGCGTCTCTCGGTGGCTAAGCCGAAAATTAAGAAAGAACAGAAAAAAAAGGGGGAGAAATTTCGTACACAGCGTCCTTGCGGGCTCGTCAGGCAGGATAAATTGCGGCGAGAAGAACGAGGACACTTAATAGCATAATCGTATCGCCTGTCCTTTTTCCCAACCCTCGAAGTAATACTAAGAAAAAGAAAACAAGAAAGGCTTAATGCGAAAGTATCTCACTTAATTTCTCGTCGTTTCTTCGCATAAACTTTTGACGGTGCTCGTGAGGCACGTTTTTTTCGCGTTACACCACGCAGCGTTCGCCCTGGCACGGCGCCGCACTTTTCGCGGACGAAGGAAGCGCTCCTCCGATTACGCGGTAATTATAACAATTAGCTCGTCTAATCGTAGCTCTATCGCGAACATCAATGGCCGCACCAAATTAGCCCGATGCCGGCCACTTAAGAGAAGTCTCGTCTATGCAGTCTGAACGCGCGCGTGTTCACCACCACCGTGCTTCGGGAACGCCCCTGTCGAAGCGACATAAAAATTATGCCAACGGTGGAAGAGGAGAGACGAGCGAAACACGAAGAGAAGGGTCCAAACGAGACCACGTATGGCCTCATCTAAATAGGCACGCTTAAGTAAGCAAGTATAATCAAGCAAGCAAGCAGGCAAGCAAGCAGGGTGTGTGTGGGTTGAAGACGGGGACATAGTCTGAGAGGGAAGACACTGGTGCGACAGTGCGACGTCGCTTTAAAGCTGGTCCACTGCATACACGGCTGCTCGAGGGCGTCCAGTGAAGGACGCGACGGCCGGTGAGGAGCGGGAAACGAGACGTGCCTGGCGACTCCGAAGGATCGCGGCCGCCACACGGCGGCGGCAGCGACGAAGGCCAAAGAACCGACTAACCACCGGCAATTATCAAATTACTGAGCGGAGATGTTTAAATCTGCGCGGCGCGACGGAGACAGACAGAGAGTGGAGAGAGAAAGCCGGCGGTTGTATCCTCATCGTTTAAGTGAAAAAGAGAAAAAAAAAAGAAGCCCGTCTTACCTCGTGGCGTCATCCAGATAACAAAATCAATGGAAAGGCCGAGAAATTAAGGGTAAAAGAGCGGCGAGCTCCGCATGGGGAGAGGAGCCCGCGACAGATGTGCATCCAGAGCTGAGAGGATGAGCGCTGGAGGACATCGCGCAGGCGCTGCTGCTTTTATAATCTGCTTGGAGTGTATACATGTACGCAAGGCTGGCTCTGTATTCACTATAGTTAAGCGCAGCGTTTGCGGAATCAGAAGACCGGCAAAGTCCGGCGTGCGGTCAAGAAGCACAGACACACACAAAAAAAGTTTCGAAGCTCAGACGGCTGAAGCATATATATATGCTCGGAAAGTCAAAATAGTTTCAGCCGAACCGGTCGCGGAGGTTTCTACAGAGCCTTGTTTCTAGCTACAACGAGAGACACGTTTGGTTGATGGAGAATGATACGCGGCGGCTGACTGTGTCTTATCTTGTAATTGGTTTGGCCACGGTATAGTGCGGGTTTTCACCACGCTGCACCCAATTAGCGGGAGCGACGAAACGAAACGCGGTCTCTGTCTCGACCGTGCGGTTAACGTATTCCGCTCACAGGGCTTCGCTCGAGCCGGTAATAAATAGCGAGTGTGTGTGGGGCGGAAATGCAGATAAGCACGCCAAATGGGCGTCCGCTGTTTCTCGCCGAGGCGCTGCGCTGCGCCGCTGGCCGACACCTGTTCGCGCAGCGCGGAAAGAGCCGACGATGACGGCGCGCGAGTCGTAGCTCACCGCGCGCGGCCGAGCCCGCTGACTCGCGTCCCTTTACATGCTATGGCAGCTATGAGCGTTTGCCGCGAGTGTGAAAGCGAATTACCGTGCGCTCCACCGCCCACCTAATGCGTATGTATGTGCCGCTGGGCGAGAGAAGAGTGAATGCGAGCGCTATGGGAAACAGCTGTGTAACCGATTATTGACGGCGCCTGCGCAAGCATCGCCAAGCCACAATCAATTTCTCCCAACGATTGTTGTTCGCTCTGAGGCCAACGTGCTGGAAATTACGGCAGCATGACAATGGAAGATTATTAATGCGTAGGATTATTTGGCGATTCGGTCTGACAATATCGTTAGCCCCTGCTTAATACACGTGACATACTTTGGCATCTATAGGTCATTGCTGTGTACACTATACGGGGACCAAACATGTGCAAGAGGAAGCCCAGGGAAGAAGCACGAGAAGCGCATAAAACGGGAAAGATAAGACGTCATGTTTACGGGGTATGTGAAATACAAGACTATACGAGAGTGCATTTATGCACACATTGGCCTTCAGTTCCTACGCATAAACAAATATCGCCCTCCCCACAACCTGCGTATGTACACAACAGCGCGACAGCAGCCGAGGCAAGCCGAAAGAACGCCCCGCCACAAATATCTTGGATAATTCCCGTTATGAGAGGTTTGGTCTAATCTTTTCTTTTAAAATTCTGTACTCGACAGTGTACAACCTATATGCCACAATCAATCAATCAATCAATCAATCAATCAATCAATCAATCAATCAATCAATCAATCAATCAATCAATCAATCAATCAATCAATCAATCAATCAATCAATCAATCAATCTCTGCTAAACGACGACATAAAGCGAAGCTAACCGGTCTAATTGTGAATCTCCGATTGATATGAGCGCGCGCACTGCAACGACCTTTACGAAACTGCGCACAGCATCACGCCAAGATACCTCAAAGCGCTGCAGGCTTCTTCCAGGCAATGCAACATTCCGGTGGAGCTCTAGTCCAGTTGTGAAAAAGATCAAGATAAGAGGGAGAGGCACGCTGGCTGTAACCTGCTGCTTTCGCTCATGATTAAGAGCTGTCGAGGCAGATCGTCAGTAGGCGTTTCGCGCAACGGTCCGAATGAGTTTTGCAGTAAATAAATCTGATTTTCCCACCTATAATTAGATGCACAGCGCGGACACAAGCTACAGAATCGGCACGCTGCACGCGTTCGGAAAACATATTGCATAAAGATAAAGCCTCGCTAAGCAGGCAAGCGAGAGAGGAGCGACCAGATTCGTGGGCACCTTCGGTATATACATATAAAAAAAAAGAAAGAAAGAACGATGCCGTGAGCGCAGGCGTAGTCGAGGCCAATAAATCCTGAAAGGGCCATAAATTTTCGCGCTGCATGCACGAAGACCTGCGGTAATTTGGTTGGTCCCTCCCTCTTTCGCGCCGCGAACAGAAATCTTAGGGCTCGACGGGGGGCCGACGCTGCTATGAACCCCTAATTTTCCCGCAAGCTGCTAATCCGCCCATCGCGTAAGAGAAATGTCCACGCGAGATAGAAATTCGCTTTTCGTCTATTTCATTTTCGTTATACCATAAGGGTCCTTTATCATACGCTCACTTGACTGCTTCCTCGTGAAGTCTATGTTCTCATCTCCATTTGAATAGACATAGAATGCATGTAGGCACAATCATGGGGCGGCAGTGTGAGAAGTGTGATGAGCGTATGTTTCACACACCTGATGAGATACACCTGCGTGTTGTGTGTGATAGTGATTACCCAACAGTCAGTCATTAAATAATCGGCGGCTTCGGCACTTCGGAACATCAAGTTCTTTATAGGTGTTATAGGAGTGAAGTTCAACGCAATTCCGTCGCACGCTTGATGATGTGTGATACTACGCAGCAGATATTGAAAAAATATCGGGGACGTAATTCCTTGACTTCTTGTGCGTATTGAAAACGCCATGACTTCTTTTTCTTTTCTTTTTTTCGTGCCTCTACAGTGCATGCGTGATCTGCAAGAATTAAGTGAAAAACCGCTGTAAGAAGCCATGATAGAATTGGCGAAGCGGCACAAAAATAAATAAATAAATAAATAAATAAATAAATAAATAAATAAATAAATAAATAAATAAATAAATAAATAAATAAAAACACTCCGAAGATCAAGTGGTGAGCGCGGATTGAAATCGTCTTCTTTTTGTGTTAGGTGTAAGCACAGTGCGCTACGCTTTTATCGAGAACTCCCAGATCGGACTTGCCGCTGAGCTGCAATCAAAGCCCATTAATCCTATACTCTCTTTCTCGATGAATCTAGTGTCGTCACTGCAGAGGTTCAAGTTATTAGTTTTTTGGTGGTCTCTTTAACAGTGTATCATATACTGCACGGGCAGATGTGACACCCTCAAACGCACGCGCAGTGTACGCACGCGCAGTGTATCATACTGTGCGAGCGTGGAATTGGCACATTAATGCTTTTGGTCAACGAACAGACAATCATACTATGAGCTTTCCACTGCAGATAACAGTGACGTCACAGTGGCGAAGAACGCCCACCTAGGAATTGGCGGCAGCATGGCTTCTTTGCTGGTATACGCGCAAGTCGCCTCCTCGTCCGCAGAACTGCGCGCGCTCACTTCCTATGTACGAGGTCCATCTCTTAATGACCCCGTAATTAACTGGAGTGATTTGCGACGGCCACTTTGCGAGCTCCGCGTCGCAATGGGACTCGGACAACGTCCAACATCTGTCCCGTCCGCTTCCTCCTTTCTCGACCCCCCATCCGCGCATGCGTGGTTGCTGTGGCCTTGAATTGATATGTGTCGACAGGCGCAAGGGGGGGGGGGGGAAGGGGAGGGGGCATATAACGTAAAAGCTCACGTATATCCAGCACGAAGTTGAATAAAACAATAGGTGGAGTATTGAGGCTGGGAATATTTGATTTTTTTGGTGACGTATTATAAAGCTAAAAGAAACAGGCACTAAATGAGCTTGATGTTACACGCGACTTCATAAACCTGAAAAGTACACCAGTTAGGCGACAGATACTAAGCTACCTTGGTAGCTTAAACAGTTAGTGTCACGATGGTATATGTTCGAGGACGCCGGTTCGATTCCCTTCCATGGCAGCCGCGATTAGATGGGGGAGAAATGCAAAAATACCCATTTACTTAAAATTAGGTGCGTGTTAAAGATCCCTACGTTGTCAAAATCAATCTGGCGTCTCCCACTATACGGCGTGCCTCCGAATTATAGCGAGGTGTTGGCACGTTAAACCCCCAGAATTTAATTTAATCTTGTGCACTATGCAGTCACAGGATCGTAGGTAGTGTTATGTGCAGAATTTTACGGTAGTTGTGCCACACAGCTGACTATTGCTACACAAGTGCGCATCGCCGGATACGTTTGACGACGCCGATGACTACAAAGCAAAACAAGACCCCCTGAGAAAAATTTAGCAGTTTTTCGCAAAAGTTCGCAGGTATAATAAAAAACGGTCACTGGAATTCCGGGTAAGATTCCTTCCAAAGTTATAAGCGCATATTCAGGAGGCAAATTATAATAAACATGGTGAATGGCTGCCTTCATTCTTGCGAAATCGATTGTTCTACAACACACCCTCCGTCTCAACTCGTTTATCCGCACATATACGCTCGGATAAGTGCACTTCGATTGCACCGTTTCGTGCACCAGCTTTCCCATGCATGGGCGACAGCTATAGCCCCCGCCGCGAGCTGTCGATTTTCGCTTCTGGGTGTCATTTTATTACGCCAATTACGATCGTAATTGCGAGGTGTCCTCGGCTGTGCGCGTGATTGAATGCGAGGCTTCCTTAATGGCTGGCCGCGGTAATGATGATTGCTGTTCCTGCAACGTCGCCTGCACGCGAGCCATTCCAATTGGCACCGGCCGCACGACGCGAAGAATGCGAACTGTGCAGCAGTGCGCTCTACTTTAAGCCATTAATGGGCATCCCGCATCGACTCGCCGACACAGTCACGAAGGGCCCGCGCCGTGCATGCTGCGTGCGCAGCTGCCGACGTACGGCAGAATTAAAGTATACGTATGTATACGGCTCGATAATCTGCATTGTAAATCCTCGCGGATCGTCGTTCGTTGGCTTGCACTTGCAGCAATTTAATCGCTTCTCGTACCCAAAGTACGGGGTGCGTGCATTTCGTTCGACTAGACGGTTAATGACCGCGACCGTGCGCCGTCTCCATGTTGAACATACGGCACGGATAATGGTAATAATGGTGAAGCCCACCCTGATGAGAGCGTAGGAGCAAATTGCATGAATATATGGTTAAACGCCTTATACTAACGCATTCCGTTCGGTCTCATTGGTTCTTTGTGTTATCGCTATCCCCTCGCCTCTTCCTTCCCCCCCCCCTCCGCACTCCTATCCTGTTTGCCAAACTACACGTTATCACGAGTTAGTGCTAACTTATAATTTGGACAACCGTATCCAGTAGAACAGGCCGTGGCGATGCCTCGGGCGCTTTTATGGCATTGTTTCGGGCATCGTACTGAGATGGAAAAATTGGCCGTATTGAAGCGGGACAAGGTTTGCGTTCCGCCGAAATTAAGGCGAGGCACCGCGCAACGGCCCTCTTTGAGAATGGAGTACCCACTGTAACTGACAAGCGAAAAGAATTTGGCAGTCCGATACGCGCGGCGGCCAATCTGACGTGAATGAGGACGGAAGAATAAAAGAAAAAAATAGTATAGAAGTTTGCCCCGAAGACATGGACGAAGTATTTTTATATATATGTCATAGATGTTACCTCGCGTGCCTAATACTCTATAGCCCGAATCATTTGTCCCCCGCCGGCTGCGTCGCGTATATTTTCGCAGGCTTCTGTTTTCTGCAGCAAAAGCAGCGACTACGGGTGTCAGTCCCATTACGAGTCGTGTATTATTACATACGCGGCGTGCACGACACCCCAACGTCGTCTTGACGCCGACGAGGAAAACAAGGGAAGGGTGCTGTCTGCGTAGCTGCCGTTCGTGAACAAGCAGAATCCCTTTCGCGTACAAACGAAGGTAAATATCTAAATAAAAATAAAATAAACTGTGCGGCGGCCGCTCGACGGTGCGTTCGAGCCGATGTGCTCGCTGAAGCTGTGATTATCTCGTCATGAGGCGCTGGAGGCCATTTCGCATGCACCGCGCCGATCCGTGCGCTGCTTTGTTCGTGTGCACCGCGGCGCCCCCCTCTCCCTCTATTCTCCTTCTCTCGCATAGCACACGCGTTTCTTCTCAGGATCGATGGAAACGCGGGAGCTTCGCATCGTGGCAGCCTCGCTGAAGCCGGCAACCGACGCCCTTCCGTATATGAAAAGTCTTATGTGCGTATGCATGAGGAGGTGTATGAGCAGCGTGATGCCTAAAAGACCACGCTTATAGCGGCATCACCGTCATGTTTCGACGCGGCGTTATATGTATACACACCTTCGGACATACGTGAGCGCTTCGCGGCTCCTAAGTAGGAGGAGGGGCAGCAAGCCGCTTTGCCCCGCAGTGGAGCAGCTGCCCATCACCGCGTGTTGCGTGCGCGCCAGTCGTTTAGGTCCCGTAGCGGTTCAACAGGCTTTGCTGCCTCTGTTCGCTTGCTCATCGGCGCGTCTCTGTATGCGCGGCGGGAAAGGCTAGTGAGAGGTCACCCTGCTGCCACGTGCGACGCCGTTCCTCTCTTGACTTCTCGGTCTGGGTCTCTGTATAGTATTTCTATAGGCTGCAGCAACGTACTTAAACTCGACGCCATATTTGAGTTTTCCATACGCTTGAGCGTTGTTGCCGTATCGATGGCTGTTCTGGTTTCTACATCGGCTTACTTGTTTCTTTTTGTGTGTTTTTTTCGGACGAGTCACTGTTTGTGTTTTCGTAAAGAACTGATTAAGATAGAGAGCTTATAGCTCAAGGAACGACCTGCAGGGGTGTTATAAGGTGTTCTACGCATATACCATATTGATCATGCAGGGTAATACTGCGAAACTACCCGCCACAGTGGTGTAGTGGTTGCGGTGCTCGAGTGCTGACCCGAAGGTAGCGGGTTCGAGTCCCGGCCGTGGCGGCCGCATTTCGATGGAGGCGAAATGCTCGAGACCCGTGTACCTAGATTTAGATGCGAGTTGAAGAACACCAGATGGTCGAAATTTCCGGAGCCCCTCCCCTTGCGGCGTCGCTCATAATCATACCGTGGTTTGGCGACGTAAAACCTCAACAATTATTATAAAATCCTGGGAAACTGGTGTTTCAAAACAACAGCAAAATGGAGCACTCGGTTCTGCGTACGTAGAGTCGGCAAAAAACACGCAGCACTGCCGTGTTAATACCAATAATATGCCGTGGTCTCGCTTTTCATTCTCTCAAGCCAGGTGTAGTAGTAGTAGCACGCACAAACCTGTCCCACGAAACGTCACTCAATACGTATATACGACTCCGGCAGATGGGTCGTCTTTCTCACACGTCTTCGTTTCGTCAAGCGATGCGCGCTCGCAGCTGGCTGCCAGTCGCGGGACAGAGAAGACACCACCACCGGCTGTGTCGGTAGCCGACTTAATTATATGCGTCGCGATGCCACTACATACGCGAAGCCATGCCCTCGTCATTTGGCTGACGATCATCCTTCGCGCGCTCCTTCTCCAACTTCGAGACGCCGCGAGAGTTACTTGACACCTCTCTGTGCTCAAGTATATATACGGCAACGTCGATGGCTCGCCGGGAACCTGTGGTTACGGCGGGCGCCGAATTCGACAGCTAACCTTTCGGGGGCTTAACCCACCCGCATTACACAGAGTGCTAGGAGACGCCAGGTGTCAGCCTTCTATTGCGGAGCAATCACAGGGGACACATGTCTTTTTATTCCCTCTGTAGAAGGCATAGGGGGCGCGCGCATCGTGGCTGACACGACGAAGTGTTCGCGTGAAAATTACTCGCTTGCGCTCCCGCGCACGCGCTTTCTTCCGTGCCCCTTTATGTTCGGGCGGCGCTTCCTCGGTCCTCACTCTGCATTCATTCTTTTAACTCTGTATTTTACTTTCGATGTACCATCGTGGCACGGAAAGACGTGCGAAGTCAACGGCGAGTTATTCGTATACACGCGGGACAGCCAAATTCGGTGGCCCGGGCAAGGTCGTCAGCTCGGACTCGATCGAGTCGTTGACGCTGTCGCGCAAAACGTCGCGCGCGCTCCAATCTGGCGGTCAGACGTGTCCCCGCGCGACTTGGAACGCACGCCACCTTGTGATTTCGCTATGCTGGCAACGTAAAGAAGCGCTCTGTAATTTGTGACTCCTGCCATGCACGTAACGAGATACTTTTTGATTTGATGGGGCGAGGAGAACCATGACGCCCTTTCCTTCTCACATAGCAAAATATACGTATTCACTTCTTTACCTCTTTTCTTTTTCTTTCTTCGTTGTACTGAGGGCGCAGGGTCGTCAGCTCTGTCACTCGTAGAAAGAAAGGCAGGTGCTTGCGTTCGGATGTTTCGCAAACATTCCCCATTTTGTCGCAGAAGCGTGCAGAAGATGAAGCGTTCGCAACTGTTTCGAGCGAACGATTAATGGCAGCGAGATAAAAAAAAAAAAAAAAAAAAAACGAGTCATAGATCGATACTTCTCGATCCTGATTTGAAGGTCGCTCTTCGTTCTCCTTGGGTATACACACATCAAGACGAGTGAGGGAGACTGTGTGGCGTAAATTACACAGTGCGTGTAAGTCGCTATAGGTTCGAGGGGGAGAGAGAGAGAGAGAATGGTAGAGAATGGGTAAGAGTGTTCGGTGATCCGTTTCGTAGACAGCGAGGGAGGAAAGAAAGACAAAACAATAATTAATGAAGATGTTTCACAGCAAAAAAACAAAACAAAAAAAAACGGCCTGATTGATCGATGCGAGCAGTACGTTCGGCGGATTCCTGAACAGGCGTTTTTGCTCGGGGTAATGATACGTGACGCCTTTCTTTTTTTTCTTTTTCCAAAATAGAGACAGCTGCTTTGCAGGTAACAACACGGCCATGAGCGGCGCGCAGTTGTTGTAGAGGCCCTGCAGTTTGGGTCGCACAGGAGACGGCGAAGCGATAGTTGGTGTCTCACTTTGGACGAGAATCTTTGGTGTATAGGGCACCGTTTGAGGTTTTTCTTTTTATCTGTATATTTGTTTACTTTCGGGGTTTTCGCTCTACGTTTCGGCAGACCTCGTACATCATCCGCGGTCTGTTAAAAGAATGCGACGAGATAGATGTTGTGTATCAAGCTGCGCACCTTGCGCGTGCACAGGGGGGTAGGCGCTATATCGTACGAGCCTTTGTATATCGATATAGCAGGAACACGCAGGTGGCAGTTTACACAGTTGTGGAGTTAAATGTGTGTGTTCCTGAGCAAATTACGTATACTGCAGCTTTGACGTAAAGACTCAATTAGCGATGTTTCTTTCTGCGGCTACATCAATCCATTAGTTTTCTTCAGGTATATGAACAAGGGATACGTGAAGTCCGCACTTCAAGTTTCTTCTTTTATTATTGCGATGCAGGTTTATGCTGGTTGTGCATGTGCGTATTACAAATGTGCTATAAGGCTTGCGTTGTGTGTAAATCGAATCAATGTTCCATGAACGCGGGCCATAAGGCCTAAAAGAGCTAACGAGAAATATTGTCATTATGTGTCAGGGAACTATGCAGAACCGCGTGTGCGACAAAACAGGCGTCTTTGTCTTAAAAATGATTAATACACGCTAAATACGCATGTATGATTACCGCCCTGTCGGTGTCTTCAAACAACACCCATTAAGGACAAAACCGAATGAGTTCTGCTGAAGTGCTGCTAGGTATAGAACCAGCTTCGGGTTATGTTTAAACGAATGCCGTATTTTCCCATATGTAAAAGCTCTCAGCTTCGATGCAGCCATCGACGCAAAAAAAAAAAAAATGTAACTCTCTCTTTAGATATTTCAAAGCTACCGGCTATGTACGAGATGCCTTGTTCGTTATTAAATGAATAGACAGGCAGCTCAGGACGCCGTGAGCAGGATCCAGTTCGTAGTATACTATACACAGTGGCACACAATAGCACGCAGACGTCGTTACTCGCGTATCGACTGCCGTCGCAGGGCGTCCGAACTATGCACTCTATAGAGGAACGCGCCAGCCGTAACCAATAACGACAAGTGTGTCTGGGAAGTTTGTCACGTCTATACGTACGAACATTGTCTAGACATCGAGACAAAGAACGTGGCAGAAAAGGCGACGCGGTCGCAGCGACGAACGCGGGCGGCTCGGTTGTCGATGCTCTTCCACCGTTGGGCAATGAGTTCAAGCGTCAGTGTACGTAAGTGAGCCTATAAAGCATCTCGAGGCTGCAGCGAGCAGGTGCCGGTAGACACAACCAGTCGGAGGTGGAGGGGCCGCTTCGCATTCTGAACCAGCGACGAAGTCGTTGTGTGTAGAAAAAGAAATGGACTGTTATTATTGAAGCCGCGTCGTGTGAGAAACAAGTCGAACGCATTAATAAATAGAACAACCAGGCCGCCATGCTGCTTACACCATGGAGGAGACCTGTTTTCTCCGTGACAGATATATAACCGGGCTATAGAAACAGGGGGCGGGAACGGGAAATAAACAAACAAAGAGTGGCATTGAATAGGGAATAATGTAAAGACGACGGCGTCGCGCTCTTTTTCTATCCCTCATCTTTTTTGTCTGGTTTACGTGCATCCGAACACCTGCTGCGGTGGTGGCCGATGGAGACGTCAGATGGTGCAGCAGTGGGAGGAAGGAGGGGTGGAGGGGGGAGGGGGTTCAGTGTGCGCGTGCACAGTATATACAACATGTACGCACGGGCCGCTCTAGCTTACACGTCGCGGCCACCTTATAAGCTGAGCCCTCACCAATCGAGTATGCGCGCGGCGCACTGTATACGACGCGGCGTTTAGAGCACAAAACGCGCTCTTCATCACAACGAACTCCAGGACGGAAGCGAGGGAAACAGCGATCGAGCGTATGCCGGGGGAGGTAGAGAGGTCTTTTGGACGTCGCTCTCTGCCACGCTGTTACCTTCGGTTAGGTTTTTAGTAGTTTTAGTTACGGCTTGGGTGTAGTGCTTGCGGTACCGCGAGAGCGAACACAATCAAGTGGCGCGACCCAAAGGGTTGATTGCGTGTGCGCGGGGGCCATCTGCGAAGCGGACGGTTGACGCCCACCTGAATTCGTGGGCGGGACCGGCGCGCTTAATGGCGGTCCGCGGGGTCGCGGCGCCGACGCTCGCCGCCCGGACGGATGAAATGGCACCACGCAGTGCGCGCGAGCATCGCTCGGCCTGCCGACAAAGAAACAACGCAAGTGCGCGGAGAAGAGGCGCGGTCGCGCGGATTCGTGGTACATTTATGCGTGCGCGATTGCCGCAATGTTGTATGGCTTCATGCTGCGGCCGCAACGTGCACCGCACCGCGTTGTGTAGGATCATCGAAGCAACTCGCACCGCATGCGTTCTCGCGCAAAAGGCACAATCAGCTCTGGTGATTTATCGTCGCTCACCCTCTATTAGTGGCTCGTCGAGCCTTCTAGAAAACCGCGAGGCTAGAAAATTGCTGCTTGCGCGATCGGCCGTTGTGCTACAGAGCACTTGTGAACCTCTCTCCTCGCCCTTCGAAAAAGAAAGAAGGTCAGAAAATATTGGGACGGTGTTATTACGGGTTCTCGAGAACATGCTTTTTCATATCACAACGCATCCTTCTCATTTCTGCCGGTGAAATGGCCCTGTGGTCTTCCGACATCCAATGGTAATATAAATTGGCATGCAGCTAATATGCAATGACAAAATTCCAATTCTTTTCATCTTCCCGCTTCTACAGAGGCCCCAGCGGGATAACGCGTATAGGTTCTCACCGGCATTGGCTGGTCCTGAGCAGCCAATGATCAGGAAGGAAATGAATCGATCGAAACTAATCCCGTTTACCAGTGCAGTTGCTGCTTATAGCGTATAATTAAATGGCGTATATGTGTATACGTGTCATTCCGTTCATATGTATCGCACTAAAGTACATAACGATGTGCCTCTCTTGATAAAGCCATTTTCTTTACATCTCTCGCAGGTCTGGTTCCAGAACCGGCGGGCCAAGTGGCGCAAGCAGGAGAAGGCCGCGGGCAACGCGCTCCAGTCGCAAGGCTACAACCCGTACTCGACGGCGCAGTCACTGAGCTCTTCGACTCCTACCATGGCGGCCGGCGCGCACCCGTCTCCGTCCATGGCCGCTGCCGCAGCAGCAGCGGCAGCCTTCGGCTCGCTGTACGGTCGCAAGCCCCCGACCTCCGCAGCACAAGACTCGGCCCTGCTGAGCGCCGCACGACTCTCGCCCTACATCGGTTCGGCGGCGGCAGCAGCGGCCGCGATGCCGCTTCTGACGCCGGGCCACGCGTTCTTCCCGATCAGCCCGTTCGCGCACTTCCTGCCGCCAGTCGCTGCCGGCGCTGTACCAGACGCCGGCGCCCTTCCAGAACTGGCTGGCCACGCTGTCCGTGCACAACCGGCAGCGAACCGACATCGCACCGCCCGACGTCGCACCGCCGACAACGGCGCCCGTGCTGCCGCCGTCACCTCCGTCATCCCTGCTTCACCAAAGAGTGCCTCCAGCCGTGGCCATACCACCGCCCCCACCACCGCCCCCTCCTCCGTCCAGCGCCACCGCTGCGACGGCAGCACTGGTGCCTCCACCAGCTCCATTGGCTGCGGCAGCGGCAGCGGCGCAACGGCCCCATCCTGGGCGGCAGCAGCCCCGCCAGGTCTTCGTCCAGCGTGTCCCCCGGTGTGACGGCGTCCACTCTGTCGCCGTCCGCGTCGCCACCGAGCGCCGCCGGCGCAGGCCCCGACCGTCGAAGCTCGAGCATCGCCGCTCTACGCATGAAGGCTCGCGAACACGAGATTCAGCTCGAAATCATGCGCAAGACGAACGGCGAGATCACGAGCTAACCGCCGAGCGACGCTGAAGAGAGCATTGGAAATACGCAGTGTTTACCATTCCGCCCACCGTTGACTACAATGGGACTCAACACTGAGGACGCCCGTCCGTCCTGCCGCCTTCCCCGTCGGCGAGCTTTCGTGTGCCTTGTCGTTACAGCCGTCCACTGCGAATTCTAGCGGATAAGTGCTTAGGATGTCTTCGAGGGCGTAACCCGCAACCGCTTGGAGACGTCCGGGACTGAACAAGGCGCGCATATCTGGAACTTACATACGTACGTAGATGAAACTTCGCGTAATATGCGTTATGGCCGGACCACCACTTTGAAGCGTCGCGTGTAGACTCAGACTGATATCCCCCCCCCCTTTTTTTTGAGGCGCAAAATGTGACAAGATCAACGAATCAAGATGAACTGAACTCATTCTTTTTTATTTATGCCCCATGTCTCTGGACGTTGAAATGTGTGATAATATAGCAGTCTGAAGCACGGACTCCGACGTCGAAATTGTGTTACGTGCAGTGACTATGTGCCTTCCAAAGCTTCCGGGACGTATCTTGTGTGCCGACAAAGGGACAAGAACTTCCTCTCCTTATACGATACCAAAAAAAAAGAAGGATGCAATGGGACCAATTTATTTCTTCTCATAACGCTTTAACGTTTGTCCTCGACTTGTGTGCAGTGGTCATTTGTGTTCGCCACGTGATATCATTGCTTATGATCAGTGATGTATATATGCAATATTTCATCGTGTCTCTCATTGCCTTTGAACCGCATGTTGTGTAAGTGGCGCTATTTATATTTCGACTTGCCTACTCACTTCGCTGCACAGTTCTTTTTTTTTTTTAAACAAATGGGCGCACGTCAGTGTCAACAGACCCGCGCACTTAACATTCCATGTTTCCATCCCATTATTTTTCTCCTATATTTACCGCGGTCGACAACAGTGACGAAACAATAGAAGGTGAAGTGTGCCTTACCTTAAGGTGCGGAAACGCCTCCGCTATGGTGAACTTCGCCAACGTGACTACCCACGCGTGTAAGAAACTCCATATAAGGGTGCAAAACACTTCATTAGGCCCAGAGCATAATTTTTGGGTAAGATATGTGACAACTAATGAATGGCACACGAAACACGCGTCCTGACCAAGCTAATTCAAGCTTCACGCGCAGTTAATGTGGTTGATCGACGAATATCGAATATCGACGAATATCGATCGACGAATAGGGTATAACTGGACGGTGCCTTATACATAGCGTACGCGGAAACGCTAGCCACGGATTCAGGGTATTGAAGTGGTATCTAACTTCATCACTTCGCCCGGTGTTAAACTACGAACACTGACATGGCCAAAACATTTGTCACGTACATGTCTAAGTGCTACACCGTGAAACACAAATTGCTGTAATTTGTGTATGTACGCTTCCTTCGACAAAGCTTTCAGCTCAATTAAAGTTGCTTTTTGTTTAGGATATAGTAATTACCATAACCTCACCCGATGCTTACTACTTCGCCTTCTTTATACTGCATGGCTTATTTAAAGGGCCCATTGACGAGGCTCGGGCGAAATCGTGCTCAGATCAGCAGAGGCCATGCTGTAACTGTGAAGAAGCTAAGACGTATATAATTGCATTTGGCAGATCTATGGTTTAAGCCTTTCATTAGTCCTAATCGAAGCCCAGAAAAACCTACACACGAAACTGGAATTTCCATGAAAGTAATCGGCTGGCTGTACGTAATACGCTGGCCTTCATATTTCATTTATTGAAGAAAGAGCAAGTGTTTCGATTGTTTCCTCAGTGGGCTCGCTGACAAGCAATCGGTCTTTGTTTTACCTCGCGTAACCAGGAATAGAAAAAAAAAACATAAAGCTCGAGTCGATGCTAGGTTGCGCAGCAGGGGCAATATGTGCTCTTAAAGATCATTCAAGAACACTTGTACATTCCCAATTCAAGCAATCATACTTTCTTTAAGGCTTCGGTGAGAAGAAAGGTGAACACTTACGGATGTGTTCATACGCGCATGCGAAATTTCAAATAGTAATGTCTGGTTGAAACACTTCCCGGTGATTCCTGTTCAGTCCTTCCGCGTTAGGCTTGCACAGTCATCTGTGTACCGCAATTGCTCGGTTACAAGCCGATCCAGGACGCGACAACTTAAGTCGCGCAGAAAATAAAGATGACAATACAAAGTGCAAACACGAGGAAAACTTATCGGTGCGTATGGCTTTGTAAGTAGCTTATACTTGATGTTGGGAAATCATTACTCTTCAGTTTGTATTGCAACATGACCATTCATCTAATGCTACACTTGTACTTGTGAGTTGAAAGTGCCGACTTGCGTTCTTCAGCACCCGACAGGCCGTCCAGTCAACTATACATGCACATAAAAGAACGTCTCGCGCTGCAGCAGTGAGAGCAAATGCCAGCCAATGATTATCTCTGACATATCATTAGCGAAGGTGCCCGGGACAAAGGCAAATGACACTCATGAAAGGAAAACTATCGAGTTGACCGCTTAACCATAGCAAGGTTAACGTTGATTCGCCATTTTCGTAAAGAGTGTTTTTGTTAAGCCCCTCCCGCACATTTCCAAACCAGGCCAAGATTTCTCGTGGAAGAGCGAGCAGCGTCCGTTCAAATTAGGTTTTAATGAAAAAATAAAAATAAAAAAGAGGGCAAGTCTATGGTTCGGTTACCTCGAAGCTGAGAGACACGACGGCAGTGTAAAAAAAAAAAATAAAGAAAAACGTAGCATGACGAGCTTATACGAAGCTTATAAAAAGGGTCATTACTGTACGTGCCTCTTTCGATATCAGTGTATTGCCCTGTAATATTCAGGAACACTGTTTCGTATTTGTAGGGTCGGTTTGCTACTGTACGGTATATTGCAGATATGAAAGCGGCGAGCAGAAAATTGCTGCTCGCCACTTGTCAGTGCTTGTGACTGACAATCACTGACAGTCGCATGTGTGTGTTTTGGCCGCAGTTACGTTTCCAGAAAGTGTTGTGACGCTTTTACTGCATGTCGTGTTCCCGGAGTGGAATCGTATTTCTTGCAATACTTTTTTTATCTTATTTAATAATTTAACTCATAAGGAGGTATGAGGTCGATGACTGCAAACGACACCAAGTTGCCTTCAATGTTATCTGAATATAAAAACAATGCAGGGTGCAAAGCCTATTTATTAGCAGCGTTTTTTTTTATGTGATGCGAAGCGGCTTGATGTGTGAACAAGCGAGTTTAAAGGAAACTCTTTGGCATCCATAACCAACGTATTCGGAGCCGCCGTAGATGTACGTAGATGCAAGTGCACTTTTTTTTTTACTTCATGCCTGGAAATTGCATTCATCGAAGAGTATTTTTGAAAGCTGAATTTTATGTCATTCTGTACATTCCGCGCTTTTTGGTTTGTTGGGAAAATAAAATATGAGAAGTGTCTATATTTCATAAAAAATCGCTCGCCGTCTCCGCTTCTTTCTATATTTCAAAGTTGATTCCATTGAGGAGTCGCTTGTTCAGTAAGTCAGCGTTTCATCTAACGTGCAGGTAGAGTACTTTGTCATGCATGTCTGCCATTAATTGGGCCTAAGCGTACTACTGAGGAACAAGGTATGGCACTCCAGAAGTGCAGTTAGTACACTCTCTGAACTACATGCCCCCAAGATCAAACGAAATAAGTGAACACAAATGATCTCTAGGTCAGTTACTAACAGCACAACCTTATCATGTATCATGTACAACCGTATCATGCACTGAAGAAGAATCACAGGGCCTCTCATGCATTCACCTAAGACGACTCGAAGGCGAAAGCCATCCTTTTTTTTTCCTTCTCAGTCGATGTATCGATCCTGCACCGCCACCCACGGAAAGCTTTTCGCACCTAACGTGGTTGGGCACTGCCGCCAGGATCGGAGGCACCTCTCCTGGATTTTCACTGCCTCCGCGATCTGCCCGCCTTTGACCAAGCGATGATGTTAAGCGAAGTGACGTCACAGTGACTTCATAGTGACGTCATGATGACGTCACAGATTTTGGCGATCTGCGACGTCATGATGGCGTCATATGGTGACGTCGTCACGTAATGATTTTTTTGCATCTCTCGTGTGGACGCCACCGACGGGGGACGCCGACGCGGGGCGCCGGTCAATTTTCGCACTTGATGACGCACCTAAGGCTTTCGCATTAAAAAAAAAAAGGCTGGAGCGCATACAGCAGGCATTCACAAATCATGACCGGCAAGTTATCGCTGTCCTTAAAGTGGGAAGTGTAAAATCATTAAAATCTGCCAGTACTAACGTATGCGGCTAAAACTTGGAGGATATATAACAACGATACTCTTAAGAATCACGCAGCGTGCGACGGCACGGAGAGTGATAAGCGTAACATTAAGAGTTAAGAAGACATCAGAGTGGATCAGAAAACAAACAGGGGTAGCCCATATCCTAGTTGACATTAAGAAAAAAAAACAATGGTTGTTTTTTTGGGACGGACGGACGCGTAACAACGACGCGTTGCAGGAGCTAATCGCGGAGGCTACGGTCATGGTGCATTACTTCACGTTACCGCTCCCAGAAGGTGACACCACCCCGCTAACCAAGAGGCCTGCGAGAGGAAAGAGTGAGATATAAAAGGCGCGTTTGTGAATCCTCCAGAGTGTGTAACGGTAGCGCAGCGGACAGCGTGCCCGTCATCTGTTGTCGTAGACCGAGAGGTCGTGGGTTCGATTCCCGTAGATGGAACTTCGTTCGTTAAGTTTCTGATCGTGTGTATTTTTTCGATGTCGTTTCCGTGACGGAAATACGTTACTGAAGTGTTGGTGGACACCGGGATAAAACACTTTCGTGTGTAAAAAACCTGGCCGTTGGGGTCACGTAATGCCTTGTAGAGATAACGGATGGTCAGTTAGAGCGACGGATCCCAAGAGATGAGAAACACGGCCAAGCACGTCAGAAAGTTAGGTGGGCTGATCAAATTAAGAAAGTTGCAGGCATAAAGTGGAATTAGCTCGCGCAAGTTGGGGCAGATTTGAAATCGTTGGGACAGGCCTTCGTCCTGCAAGGGACATAATATAGCCTGACGATGATGATTATGGCGATGAGCCCAAACGTTTTTATTCCTAATGAAGAAGTGAGAGTGGGCCTTTGATAACGTTCGACATGGAATGGAAGTAATTAGAAAAAAAAATACAATACAACATTCCGGTGAGTATCTTTAGGAAGCCCCAAGAACATGACACTTGATTGCAAGGAGGAGGAGGAGGAGGGGGAGGAGGAGGAGGAATAAACTTTTATTAAAACCAGCAATCTATATCCCGATCACACTGGCAAACTTAGTGTCATTTTGAGCGAGTGCACTTATGCCCCCAGAATGTCACTTTGGCGTCGCGTTCCTCCCCGAGAACGGGAAGTGTAGTTTGGAAATGATGGTAAAGGCGATAGGTATACTTAAGTAGCACGACAGACATTTGTTGTTTCAGGCAATGGTTTGTAAATAATAAGGCGTTACATCTATAAGCAGCCCTTAAAATAAACTTTACATACATGATACAAACACGGCGGCTGCGGCCATTACATGGCGTGTGCTGGATACGGTCGTAGCTGTAAACTGCCAGACAGCGAGAATAGCAGAGTAGTTTTTTTTGTGGTATAGTATGTTTTAATGCATAATAATATTTATAATAACAATGGTAGTTTAACAAATGCTATGGACTCGACTTCGGATAATGCCTCATTTATTCTCGAGCCACTGCTACCGAGGCTAGATACTACATCGCAGCGAAGTGAGTTCGGCGAACGCACAAATTAAAGGGTTTCTGCTGACTATGTAATGTGAATAGAATCAAGGTTCATGAAGAACAGCGAATGACTCACCTAGGAAGGGGAGGAGAAAAAAAAGGGAATGGAAGTGTCATAGTGGTCCACCTGACTATTTGCCTTTCCTCCTTCTACTTCTTTATTTATGCACGCGACGTCTGATCGAGCGCAGAACGACGTTAATCATAAGTTTGTATTTCGATTTTGGCCGATATTCGATGACGTTCTACATTGACATTAGTCAAAATCCAACAGTCCGCACCCTCAACCGCCGCGGTATCTTGGCCCGTAGGTGTCGCGTTGGAGCGCGGGAATCCGCGGAAGCCCGCGCTCGAGGGCGCGGGTTTAATTTCCGGCGACCGCGGCCTGCATTTCTACGGGCGCGAAATTCAAACAGGACACACGTGTACTGAGATTTAGGTGCCTGTTGAAGAACCCCCGGTGGTCGAAATTATTCCCGAGACCTCCACTAAGGCGTGCCTCATGATCACATATATGATGGCCTTGGCACGTAAACCCAGGCAATTATTATTAATTATAGTCAGTACACGCATACAGTCTGCAAGACTCATGTATTTCTGACGAAGCTACTAGAAACTCGCCACAAATCACCAAGACCGTGTAATATATTAACTGCGAAGAGACATAACGGATGTAAACCTCGTGAACTGGCTGCAGTTTATGCGGAAGCATGGCGTCAGGTCACTATAATCACAGCACTGTTTTGCACGTTCATCTCTGAGTAGAGACTTGCATACGGACAGCAAAGCATTCGCCTTGTTTGGAGTTGAGCCAAACACATTTGCAAGCACTACTATAACGGATGCCACGACGGCAGTTTATAACGAACGGCTTTTGCTGTCATCACGTGCTTCATGACGTAGTGCTTACTCCTCGCTCGCGAATGCGCAGTCATTATTCTAAGGGCGCTACGTTCTGTGCCAGCTATTAGAGGCAGCTACATGGAAACGTGTGCCAGATGCCATTAGTCATCCTACAGCGCATACACTGCTCACTTCCTGGTTATGCCTATTTTGCGGCGAAAATAAAATGCCGCACTACGCAGCACAACTGCCCCGCCACGTGCAGATCAGCAAGAAGAATTATAAATAATTTATAGATTTATGTATTCTGCAGCCTGTGTCCCAGGAAACAAAGAGTATTTGGCTACATTTGTAGAGGAAAGGGTTAACGTATTTACGAAAGCTTTTTGTTCAAAGGGACGCGCACATTTCTTGAGATCATCAATCAGGCTCTGAACTTAACTCGAGATATGACACACATCATTAGCATATCTGACAAATATGCGCCTTGGCAGTTCGCGCTAAATTACTAATCTGCCGAAAACATAGTTAGAGAAATAACTTGTTTTGTTCAGGCCAAACGTGCACCTATAAATCTAGCTATTCGTGACGACGACGCATTTACGAAAGGATAACAAACTGCGATGTGTACAATTGCCTTTATTTATCCGCAATAACGTGTGATCTTCCACACTGCACAGGTCGCAACTTCAATGTAATGCAATGTTAATGTTCGCGCATAACAATTTGAAGCAGAGACAAAATGCGAATCCTGCTTGGTTTTATGCGTTTCTCAATGTTGAGATGAAACTTTGCCCTCCTTAATGGGGAGCCCTACGCACACTTATGTTTCTGTCCCTACGTGGTGTTGCACACGCCTCCAAATCGGAAGCATTGCAAACTTTCTGCTCATTCACCTGGTTATGCAGGGACTCCTTTGTTCGGCCCACCTTTGATCAAACGACGATGTTATGTGATTACGTCATTATATTACGGCACGTTATGTGACGCCATAATGATGTCATGGTGACGTCATTACAACGTCATATGGTGACGCCATCCCTTGATGAGGTTTTTTGCATCTCTCGTGTTAAACTTGACGCCGACGGCGCTAACGGTAATTTTCCAAGTTTGGTGAGGCACCTAAGGCTTTTGCCTTAATAATGGTAATAGGAACTGCAAAATGGCTAGGGAAAAGTTTTTGTCTTTGAAAGAGCACCTCGCCCGTCGATGCACTACGCAACGGTGCACGTCGCAGACTTACGCCAGTAACGAGGTGAAATCATTTAAGCAGTGACGGAAAACGTTTCACTGTCTATGACCATCGACGCACATGGTTCTTAATCTACGCACGCGCTCTAATTTCCGTATACGTCGGCTTCCTTCCCCATGATGCTACACCGGTTCAGGAAGTATTGCTCCGGAGGCCTCGGGCTGCCACGCAGTCTTCATGCGCACAGTCTTTACACTCCGCGCATTGAATCCAGACAGAACCCGGCGCTGTGTTGCTCCGAAACTCCTGAAAAGCAGTGTTTTTTTTTTTTCATGTCGTTTTCCTCCCAGGCAACTCTAGCTGATATCCTCTTGAACGTCCGCACCATCCTTAGCAAAAAATATTATATATAATGAGCGTAAATAAACGGTTCACTTAATAAGACACTCTCTAAGGCAGTTCAAGGCCGTTTTTGTCGCGTTTTGCCCCTCTCATATGCCAGAATTAAAAAAAATTTGCCCTTTGGCCCATGGCACCAAATGAACTAAACTTTTGGTGGCATGTAGCTAGTAGTATAAAGTAACAACATAAATACTCACGTTGTTGTACTGACGCCGGAGTAGCCTCATGCACGGATCCGAAAATTTGGCCGAGCAGAATTTCGCCCCGTTTTGGCGGGTCACGAAAACACTGGCATCAGCCGCGCAATTTTTCCCGCGCGAATGCTGTGAGCAATCATCAACTTTTACGCATAAGATGTCGAAAACTACCGGCACCTTTCACTGAAATAGAGAAACAAAGAAAATGTACTTTTTGCAATATATCTATAGCTATACAGGGCGGCAAAGTCAAAATGTCGCGTTTTGCCCCGCGTCTCATTTTGCGCCGCCTTACCCTATACTCTGAAAACTCGTGTCGTCAATTTCACCACCATAGCTTTATTAACAGATGATGAAATCAATGGCAGTAGTTTCACTTACAGATTTTCCGCTGAAATCTCTGATGTTGACGTAAGAAATTTCAAAGATTTTTTTTTTCGCATTTTGACTGCATTGGTTCAACGAGATTTTCTGAAGCTTGTTATGTTAAGCCTCCGTGTGTTAAGTCCTCAGAAGGCAACGTACTTCATTTTTACGTAGGCCCTAGCAGACGCCGTCAAAGCCTATGACGTCAGGGCCACTGGTGCGGGATCTTCAACGTAGCGTCGCCACCGTTATTTCCTTTTTGCGCGTTTTCTCGCTTACCAAACGTCTTCTTGCAGAAAGGCGTTTTTGGTATCGTGAACGAGTAATTTACTAACACGAGAACAATCGTTTTTCTCTTTAGTGTTCCTTTAGCACACTATTCGTTACCTGAACTTGCGGATTGACAAAGGACAACCAATGTACGCACCCGAAGTGCTGAAGTCTAGAGGCAGCATCAAATACTAGATAGCTGCTTTGGATGTAGCTGAAATATGACCGGTGGGTCTAAACATTTCAATAAAGGCTGTACTGAAGAAAGAACTACCTGAAAACCGCGACCGTTGGTTCTCAGGCAGCAAAGTATGCTGAGTCACTGCTTCAATTTAAACCAGTTAGAAACGTTATTTTGATTCTCGAAGTGTTTTGCTGCAAGTCTTTCCAAATAAAAGAAAACATACATGTAAGCGTTTTGTTTGAATACAATTCAATATATTTATACTCTGCTCCTTTCAAGGACTACGCGCACAAAATTTCATTCCGGTATTGTACATTAGCATAAAGCCCGACAGACCACCGCACTTCACGTGCTACACAAAGCCATTGCGACATTCAAAAAAAAAAAGAAAAAAGAAGAAAAGAAAAAGCGCCCTTATTTCAAGCGCGAATGCTGCGTGAAGAGAGCAAAACACGCGAGCTTAGATTTTTATTGCGATGTTTCAATACACTATACATAAAAAAAAAGAAAACAGGGAGTAAGATGAAAAAGAAAAACAAACCCTGAAAACTACGTCATCGACAAAACAAATGGTTTTCTCGTTTCCGACTTGGTCGCAAAGACAACTGTCAGCCCATCACCATGCAATATTCGGACACTCAAGAAATACCAAGTTTGTCGCCTTTGGGAGCAAAATCACTGCGCTATATGAGTTCCGTGTCTTGTATAGGTTAAGAAAAAAGTTACAGTAATTCTTTTCACGTCGAAAACTAAGAACTTCGAAAAACAATGTTGCAAACGAAGTGCAGAAATGACGATTCTCGCATAAAAGCATCGTAAACCGGTGTTCGCGTTGTGAATGGTATTAAATTGACCTCGTTGGTACATTGCTAAGCTTGAACAAAATTATGAAAACAGAGCGAAAACGCGACGATGACGTGTTCACCCATCACCCCGTTTCTATAGCGCTGTCTTCTTCAAGTTCGTTGTTATGAGGAGTTACAGTCCACAATATACGAGACTGAATTAAAATCAATAGGTAGATGTAAAAAAAAACAGAGAAAACAGAGACATTTAATGGATTTGTACAATACGAAGAACTACATCGAATCGCTCTGAAGGCATTCGCTAAGCGTTGCTCGCCGACTCTGTGCACACCTGTGCGCTGCCACATGCGCTTGAATTTCACGGGTAGCTCGCAAAGAAATCATTTTTCATTCCTACGTTCTAAAAACGGCGCTACGAATGTTTCAGGCTAATAAAAGCTGCGTCATGCATGGACAACGCTATCTGGTGTCCTCGTCAGAGTCAGGGCTGGGCAAAGATACTTTGAAATTGTATCGCGATACGATACAAGATACTCAGGCAAGAAGTATTGGAGATACAGATACAAGATACTGCCGCAAAAATTGTATCCGATACGATACTTGGCAATTGTATTTTAAGATACTTCGATACATTCTCAAATTTGTTATTATAGATCCATATAATGTAGCATGCAGCAAACTCCTATATATATGCACGAAAATGTCTGCTTGAAAATTTCTTAACTGTGACCTATTTTGTTTCGCTTGAATGAAATGTCTGTTAGTATCTCAAAAGTTTTGCCCTTCTTGCTCAAAGTACATAAGTTTCCTTCCAAAACATCTTATTGGGGTTCCTTTTAGCTTCTTCACAGGACAACTCTTTGTACACTTCGCTGACAGCGGTTCTTGCTTGTCATTTTTGCATTTGATGGGAGTCGCTGCTCAGCTTGCCGACCAGCTAGCTGGTTGTCATATAATCACAATAACGTCAATAGGAAGCCTTCGCACGACGGCGTAAATACCGGTGTGGACTTTTACCTTGTCCGTAAAAGACAGCTTGCACAATACCGTATATCCGGACAGGTGTACAGCAGCAACAACGCTGGTAGCGACATTTTTCTTTCGTTTTTGGGGGGGAGGGGGGGGGGGGGGCGCATGGTGTATACTAGGGGTTTGAGACCTTTCGCTAGCGGCCCGGTCCGCACACATGACCGTCTTCGTCTCATTTGTTTTTATTTTCTAAATAAGTATGTTGGTGAGCTGCACAGACATGACTAGTCTCAAGCATTCCTTTCGTGAGAAACATGTGGTCACCATGTGTTGAAACAATACCGTGGAACAAAAACTCTATATTTCAGAATCCGCGTCCAGATATCTATCATTCTGTACATCGGTATCGATGTTTCTCGAATCCTGACTCCAAGTACCCTTCAGAAATGACCTATATATGAGCTATGGGAAACGTCAAACTTTCAAACGTCATTTTGTTCGAACTCTCTCCCACCATCTTCACTGTCCCGGCCCTTGCAACTAAATTTCGCGACTGCGGCCCGCTGGCTATAAGCTCAGTTTGAGAGCCCTGGTGTATACGTAGATGACGTAAAACTGCAATGAATTTTCACATTCTACTTATCTGCCGGCGTAAAGGATTATTTGATATACTCACTAACGTGCAATCTTTTTAGCAATTTTTCTTCAACGAGAGAACATGTGCAACACAGAAACGTCTCCGACGTATTGTATAGTTCCACAAAGCGTCGCAGGACACCGCCGCTGTTCGCGCTATTGCCACTTATAGCTCCCATTACGTGGCGATTAGTAATGCGAAAAATATTTAGGAAAAGCTAAAACAGGAAAACAAATATAAGTAAAATGGAGAAGTGATTGTGTACCAAACATTCAGATTGAATGGGTACAGAAACACAATACAGACGGCGCCCTGAATATCTATGAGCATGAAGTATTGTCAATTTACCTGTTGAGACAATAGAAAATTCAGTGCCGGTGGAAAATTGCCTGAAACGGCTCGTTGGGACGCTCATGAGCAAAACAGAGCATCATAAACAACGCTTCTCGAATCCCTTTCCTAACATCTTTAAGATGGCTCCTGATGATTTCCAATTATATAATGCAAACTCCATTTCGCTATTTTCCTAAGGGGTAAGCAGAATGTTTTGTACTGTTTGCTCAAGGTACGCCCACATAATTATATACTTGTTTTCAACATCGCCTTGGCAGCGTGTAGCTGTGTAAACAGTAGTGGAAATAAAGTAGACTGTTAGAAGAATAAACCAGAAATCCTATTTTGGATGCGCGTTACAAAAGACATACTGCAGTGCCCAGACCGAAAAAACGGTGCAGAGACTTAGGTAATGTAAGGCATGCAAAATGACAGCTAAGAAAGCACTTGTGCTAATTATCAAATTATGATTTGATAAATTCTGTGAATAAATGCAGCAAGAAGTGTAAAATACGGTACGCCAAGATATTTTCTGTTAGGTAAACGCTTGCTCTTTTAGATCTAGCATCAGTACCAGTGGTGCTAACGTTGTTACATTCTTATTTGCATATAAGTTAATTCATGGCATGCAAGCCAAACTTACATCCACGAGATCCTACAAATCACTGATATGTAAAATCTACGCGACGCAAAGGAACCCCATTCTTGCACGCATGACATTTCGTTACGGAGCAAGACGCAAGAGAATCTTCAATAACGACACTGTAGCAACATCAGAATTTGCGCGATAGACGTGGCGCAGGACAGTGGCTAAGAGCAAGTGTCGCGGCATTGGCCCAACTAAAAAGAAAAGAAATCGAGCAAACAAAAGGTACGTGGGCTGGGCGTAGACGTCCGCGCGCTGGTCTTCCTCATCTTCTGCCCTCACTGGGGTACTCTGGCGGAAAAATAAAATTGCGTCAATGCCCTAAGACTTATTCAGATGGCTTAGTGGCACCAGTACCAGCTTGAGAAGCGGAGCTTGGCCAGCGATTATTGTTTCGCACGGTTGTGTTGCGATAGAAGTATCTTGTATCTTAAGATACACGATACACCATCGAATGTATCGGAAATACAGATACAGATACTCGTATTTCGAGAAGTATCGCGATACAGATACAAGATACCCATACAGTATCTAAGATAGTATCTAAGATACTTGTATCTTCGATACTGCCCAGCACTGGTCAGAGTATATCATGTGTATACACCCCCTCCCTCCCTCTGGCAATGCAGATGATGCGATTCTATATACGGTACCAGGAGGGTGCAGTGAGGGCTTCGAATCGCACTCCTCTATGTACACACTGTCACCTGTGAGGCATTTGGTAGATGCGGAGTTTCATACACAGTTATCCTTCAGAAGAAATTTCTTGACATGCCAACGAATGAAAGAAAAATGTCGTTATACTCTAGATATCGGCCTAATCAGGAAGCTTTTGCGTTCGCATTATCGCCGCGGTCAATTTAGAACCAGTGCATTGCGCTGCCGTGCACTGTCGAAAACATCATTGCGGATTGGTACACAATTTCCTTGTTCCCGCAAAGCTGAAGACAGTTTGTGACAAGCGATTCCGGACATGCACCAACAATGTCTATAATGGAATAAATAAGGATCAAAACGCTTATTATCAGGTAGGTTTCAGTATCCAGGAAAGAAAACAAGAGTTAGGAAGCGGCAGCGAGTCTCTTGAAGCAGTGATGGAGCGCGTTCATGTAGGCGGAACGTCATAGGGCTGCAAATCACGAGAGCAATGCTCACAGAAAAGAAAAAAAAAAGCCAGATTTTGTTCTATATTAACACAGACGCGCCGTGAAGCGTAAAATGAAACATTTCATGTTAACGGCTATAGGAATGCGCCAGTTTAAGAGAAACGAGCTCAAGATAAGTTATATTCTGCAATAAGGGCAGTTGAGTCGGCATAGTCGTATATCGGAGGTTTATCAGAGTAACAGAGCGAGCGCCACGGAAAAAGAACAGTCAGGGGACGTACAGGCTAATAATAATAATAATAATAATAATAATAATAATAATAATAATAATAATAATAATAATAATAATAAATTGTTGGGGTTTTACGTCTCAGAACCACGATACGATCATGAGAGACGCCGAAAGAGAGGGCTCCGGAAATTTAGACCCCCTGGGGTTCTTTGACGTGCACCTAAATCTAAACACAATGGCCTCTAGCATATTGGCTCCATCGAAATGCGGTCGCCGCGGCCGGCATTCAATCCCGCAACCTTCAGGTCAGCTGTCGAGCACCATAAACAGACCACGAAGCCGAGACAACGGCGGCGGGTACAGGATTATAGTATAACGGTAAAATTGCGTTTGATAAAAGTGGGAGTCAGCTATACACAACGTGGATAAATGAAGAGAGGGAGAGGGAATAGTTTGATTATGATTTCCTCACAATATATTATGAGCAAATCATAATCAAACGATTCCCTCTAAAGAAATATAGTCCAAGACTATAGCCTTGGACTATGACGACGGCCTAGCCTATCTGACGATAAACAGGCTGATGATAATAAATTACAAGACAAAAATGGGGAATGACTTGCTTGCAATGGCGCGATGTCGACATGTGCACCTTTTATTTGATTTAAGGGTGAACTTGGAATTGAAGCAACGAATGAATGTTCGCTGCACCCGTCTACGCAATAAAATATAACAACTCAGTGGACGCTGTAAGTTGCTTTTCCGCTTATTTATTCGCAATGCCCAAATGTTGAGATTTAAGTAAATACACCTCTTGCAGAATTTCGTTGATCAGTCGTCACTCCCGAGAGCAATAATTCTCTATATTAAAACCTCCAAGTGACGTGCAAGCCTATCATAAGGCGACGCATGTAGATAAGGACTGAAGATCTTTAGACGTCGACATTAAATTGCCTATATATATATTCGTGCGAATCTACTAAGTTCATAAGCTATACACATCCCGCTTCCGTTGAAATGCACACATCAAAGTTAGGGATCGAGCCTGCGATTTCGCGTCCGAAAGCAGTCCTCATAAAGCCATTATAACACCTTTTTCCACTACACTTAGTGTCCGCTCAAAAAAATTTCTCATTCATTCATTCATTCATTCATTCATTCATTCATTCATTCATTCATTCATTCATTCATTCATTCATTCATTCATTCATCAGGAGATACGGAATGATTATACCTGTTTATTTCTATAGTCTTTAGTGCATCGGCGCTGCCGTAAACATCGTGATGCAGCGCATATTTTCACCAGCAGGAAAATGCTGTCGCTGAAAAACATGCATCGCACTGAAACTAACAATGAGAGGCAAAAAGCACCCAGCCCCCTCTCCCCCTAAACTACAACGGGGTACCCGTCATGGTAGCTAACACGTATGGTACCGCTCTGCTAAGCTCGAGGTCGTGAGTGCGATCCCCGGCCATGGTACTCGAGGCCGTGTTTATTATTATTATTAATGAGGGTCGGGGTGGAAATAGTAGGAGAAGGGGGAAGCGTCTAAGTTATCGAACGTTTTTGCTTAACAATCGAAATATTGATCTGTGCGTGTTGTCATGGCCATACAAAACACACGTGCCTTGACTGTGGCGTCAGTTCTTCCAGTGACCCACGCCATACGTAGCGAGGAACCACCTGTGCGCGCCGCTGGCAGTCGAGACAGTCCGGCGACAACCGTCTGGCACCGAGACAATTCGGCGACGGCACGCGCGCAGGTGCACGACGGCTAACCGCATCATCTCCTGGCCCGATCCTCCCCCGCACGCATCCGCGCAATTGCAGGAAGCTCGCTTCAGTGGTCATGCCTATTTGCCCCGCAGCCGCCGAGATGGACCTCCCGAGGTAAGCACCATCACGGGGTAGGCCATCTATACAATTACCCAAAGCGCCCTTCTTCTCCACCCAACTCGCTCGCTCACGGCTGCCTCGACTGCCGCTATTTCTTCTTCCGTTTTTCTTTTTCATCTCCAGGCGTCTCGAGATCTCGTTGCTCCAGCGTTTTCAGAGCATATTGTTGCGCGCAGGCTGCGCGCTGAGGACGGGCTCTTAGCTAACAATACGGCCAAACTGGTATTCTCAATGATCCGGACATTTCGTCGTGAAAGCGGAGAAGGAAAACGAAAAATGCCGGGCGAGTGGACGGATAGCGCGTAAGAAAAAAGAAAGAAGAAAAGCTAGAGTGGGGGCCAGCAGCAGCGGCAGCAGCAGCTTACGCAGGAGCGCGCGCTCCTTCAGCATTCTTGACCTTCGGTGCCAGCCCACGTCGGTCTGCTTCGAGGAGAAAAAAAGAAATATAGAAAGAGTAGAGCGGGGCACGCGCGAGGAGTCTTTCATTGCTCAGCAGCAGAAGCAGCAGCAGCATTATAGAAGAAGAGTGGATTGCCTCTGCAATGCCATTACCGAAGTGCAGCACATACACAGAAACGGTCAGTGGCGGCGGCCGCTCGGAACGCTATGAGTCTTATTTTACGAGGAGGCCGGGCCCGCAGAGAGAGAGAGCGAGGCCCCATCACCGTCATCACCGCTACCGGCGAGGATAATGAACGACGGAATGCGAATATCCACCCACCCACGCTTGTTCCGGCTGCGCTGCAGCGATGACCGCGCCGCCTTCGCCACGGTGCGCTATTTTACGCACGAGACATGCCGTGGAAACTGCAGCGCGCGCGCGCACGCCGCCGGCGGCTGCGACGAACGGCGACGGCTCGCCGGGCCGAGGTAGAAAAGTGGCGCCGCAGAACCGCGACGTACTGATACAAACAAGGTAACCGACGGGAAAGCACGGGGTTGTGCCGCGGAGCTCGTCTCACGTTAACGAGCGCTCTTCTTTTCCCTCCCTACAGGAGTGCGCGTGGCTGCAAACCGTCAATTCGTGACCCCTGAGCCTTTAAAGGAGGGGCGGGGGAGGCGAAGACGGAAGGGGAGATGGTCGGGCACGACGAGTAACCGGCTCTTACGTATTACTCGTCCTAGCGAATTTTCTCCTCGATGGAGTGTGCGTCACCAGACTAAACATACACATCGGTGAATTTCGCACCCAATTTGCGAGCCAGTTCACGATGGAAAAGAACAACGAGGGCATAAGAAAAGAAATTGCGTGAACTAAGCTTGTTTAGATGCGCGTAGGGGTCAGAAGGAGCAAGTAACGTGGTCTTAGAGTAAATATTTCAAGTACACCGACTATGTTAACAATTTCTGCGGTTTTCAGGTGCCAAAACAATGATGAGATTACGAGGCATACTTACCTCGTAACGGAGGGCTCCCGATAATTTCGACCACCTGGGGTTATAGTTAAGGAACACTGCCGTCGCACAGTACACGGGCATCTATAGCGTTTCTCCTGCATGCATTGAAATGCGACCACCGCGGCCTGGTTCGAATCCGCGCCTTTCGAGTCAGCAGACAACACCGCAACCACTGCGCCACCGCGGTGGCAACATTCACCATTTTACGTCCCAGCAATGCGCACCGCAATCAGAATACGCGTGATTCCAAAGTCGTGTCAGTAAACATGAGAGAGCACGTTTATATATACACTCTTACACATTTGTTATGTTCATTTCATATGTTCAGATATCATTGGTTGCCTGTTTTACGTGTAGCAAGCCTTCTCTATACCTTTTTTCTTTGTTGTTGTTGTAATTTGCCCTCATAGGTCTCTTCTTTTAATAATGCAGTGCTATGTGTTAAAAAAGAAGAGCTCTGCGATTTTCATTTGTTTGATCGTCGTTCCACTTTGATCTTCAGATCTTGACGTTTGGTACGCTTTTTCGGTGGCCAAACTCGACCACGGGCAATTAGAATGACACGTCATATATTGTACCATATTCATGTCATCGTATTTTCCCTTCTCCATTCTTACTGCATTTATATTTTACGGGCTTTCTATTAATGAAATAATACATCCTGTAACAAAGTTCAAGAAGAACTGTGCTCAGGTACCTTTATAGTTCGAGAGATGTGGATGCCGCTGTGCCATTTTGTCCAAGTCGGTTCAATGCATTCTTATCCACTTCCTACGAAGAACTGATATGTCAGATGACAAGAGACGCGTAAGCGCGTTAGTTAAACATGACTGAGTTATCGAAGTTTATCCAACCAGCGCACGTTGAAGTAGACAGTGCAGTTATAGGGTTCGTTCGGTCGTCCCTCTATAAGTACTAGTAAAAAGCTTTATCGAAAAAAAGAAAGCGGATCATTCGCTATTCATCCCGGACAGGCCACTTCACCTTGACCACCATGTGTAGCTGGTAATCAGGGGCCGAATTCACCAAACCATTTTGTTTTCCTTCCCAATGAATTGGCTGAAAATTTCTCTTCCGGCACAATTCTAGCGCAAGTGGTTTTTGCGAATTCGAGCCCCAAATCTAGGATGATCAGGTGGTCCTCCCAGAGCTGCTTGGTGTTATGTATGCGTATACAATATTGTCATCGCTTCCTTTTCTCCTGACATCTGTGCGTCGTCTTTGGACTAAACCAACAGCTAGTGGCACCTACGTCAAGCGTTTTGAATCTGTATATACAGAATGAAGACAGTTCCACATCTGCTCTCGGCTGGCTGGTCCCGTGTTCAATGCGCGCTTACAAAAACCCAAAATAACCATTGTAATACGTTATTGCGCACCTCTTATAGGACGAGGGCAGAACTGCACAGACACAAGCGCAAACTTTCAACTGGATTTATTGGGTGGACATATGATGCTCTTATACATATGCATGTATGACTTATCTTGAACCGCTTCCTTATATATACATGTCTAGCACAATGTGCACAGATCGGTGCAAGGGCACTTAGGCTTGCGCTGTCGAGGTTGCGGGTGCTAGCCGAAGTTCCGTGAAAACAACGTTTCCGCTAAGCACAACAATCAGACGACGCGTGAAATCATCGAGGCATGGGGGAGGACTCCGTCATTATGGCTTCTTTGGCACTGACACAGAAAGAAATTATAGATTTAAATCCATCACGCACAGCTAGGTGATATAGGTGCGTGTTTCCTCGGCATGGGTGGCTTTCGGTATTATACGGTTTTTCTTTTCTTGTTGTTCTTTTTTATTTAAATGTATGAAAGGCTTCGATGTTATAGTGACCACACGACTATGTGTAACGTCGTGTCTGTGATTAGGCGTGTATATATAAAGAAGCGGTTCAAGATACGTCATGCATGCATAGGTATAAAAGCATTATTTCTTCACCCGATAAATCCAGTTGAAAGTTTGCTTTCGCGTCTCTGCAGTTCTGTCCTCGTACTCTAAGCGGTGCGCAATAACGTAGCAATGAATACATACCAACTAGCCCAAACAAGTACCCTCCCAACATAACACTTGGTTCATAGCGTGCCTAGACAGAGGAGAACAGAGGAAAATGGTCATAAAATAAAGCGGATAGGAGTGGCTCAATATGAAATCCTCACAAGTGAGTTTCCGTTGAGACATTTTGCCCCTGCTAATGTACAGGTAGCTTAAAGTGTTTCTAGACCCTTGGAAAAATTCCCCCGTAATATTTCGAGCTACGACATCATAATTTCTTCAATTACACATGCACGAACATCAAGCCAGAGTTCTACAACACGGCAGTGCGTTCGGCATCTCTCTGCAGAACTAGTTCCAGTGTATAGAGGCTTTCTTTTTATACTTTTTAGCCTTGATGCTGAATAAATGTACATCTATTTTTTCACCTACAGGCCACTTGACTGCAGTACCTGAATAACGCACCCCATGCAGCGAAAGTATAAGATAAACGACACTTGACGCTTATGTTGATTAGTATTACGTGACAGCTGTTTAATGGATTGTTGATGAGGAAGATCGCGAGCGACTATACGAGTAATGGTTGCTTTAAAAAGAGAACATACTTTTATGATTACGAATGTCAAGGAAAAAGAAGTGTGTAGCATAAGGGAAGCAAGAACTTAACGCTCCATTTTTTGTATATATATAAATGTATTCAAGGAGAGATTGACGCCTACCTGTGTCGGCGGCTACTCTTCGGCTCGCACTATTGACAGATCAAGACATGAATGGCTGGACATTTAGATGTTCAAAGCTCAGTACTATAAACTCAACACTCCAAAAAGATAATTCACACAACATAAAAGTTTCACAAAGCAGAAATGTTAACACAGCATATTCGGCACTTGCCTCTCTAGGGGGGCGCACTTTAAAAACAACAGTCATGTGCTCAGACACAACAAAAGCATAAACACATAAGCACAATAAACACGTAACCAGGAGTACCTGCTATATGAAAACAATGATTGTAACAATACCAGCAAAAACTTTCATCTTGTTTGTGAAGCTTTTTTTTATTTCTTCTAAAATTGTACCATTGCGCGTGCAGCGATATTTTGCCGACTTACGTTTGTTCGCGCTCGACTGCCACCCCAATACTCGCCCACAGTAAATACCTACAACAGGTTCATGAAGCGCACCACGAAAAGTTATCGTCACGAAGAAAAAAAAAGAGTAAGAAATCGCCGACTCCACCTATTTCCTGAATCGGCAGGCATGCTCAGTCACCGCTGCATGGAAACGTTGTCATTACCGGTGAGGGGCTGAACTCGTATGTGTCAGAGTCGGAGAACCAGAGAAGCGGTCATTATCTTTTCGAGGTTTTCCGAACACTGAGAAGTCCGGCCGCACGTTGGGGAGCATAAGAAAAAAAGAAAATGCAATAAAACGTGCAATGCAAAGATCGCGATTGTTCCAATACGCAAGCGTATGTGCATCAGTTCTGCGGGACGCCTCGTGGTACCGCGTATGGTTGAGACATTCGAGAAGTAGGGGTTTGATTGAGAACAAGTAAGATTGATCCTCCAGTGGCCGCGTTAGCTGTGACCGGTTCTGATTTTTTTTTTTCTGAAAATATTCTGCACTCGGACTTCTGTTGTGTCTTCGAATACGGCAATCGTTCACAAGCGTAAAGTAGAAAAAGAAAGGTCTTTCTGTTTAGTGTTTATTTATTTATTTTGTTTATTTATTTGAAATACTCTCAAGGTACATTATACAATATAGATGGGAGGGGCAAGAACACTATTATTTCTAACAAAGAGCAAAGTAGGAAGAAAAAGAAAACGCACAACAATCAACCAAGTGAGTACAGTAGCAATGTGCAATAAGAACAAAAAGTAAAGGATAAATTTATTTAAACACTGGTAATACAAAACTTAATTAAAGCTCAATTGAGTTAATCCAGTGGGAATGTCTAGTAATACCAAGAAATAAAAGGGCACAAGTTCGGAACACCAAACACAAAAAAAAATGTAAGAACCTTACATCACTAGATCATGTTCACTAGAGAATTTTTGAAAAGGATTGGATCGCGTATGTTTACTATTGATGACGGTAGGTTACTCCATTCGACAAAGGCTTTGGGAAGAAATGACTAAGCACGGGACAGTGTCACGAAAGGATACATTGACTTTATGGCAATGACCTCTACGAGAAGATGTGAATAGTGGTGGGGGAATCAAGAGCGATCGGAGAGTGGCATTGCGATAGTATATTTCATGCAAAAGTGAAATACGAGCTTGCTTCCGGCAAACGGCTAGGAATGGGATTTTAGGAATTGCTGTCATTTCTGTTACGCTTGCTTCACGATAATAGTTTGCTAGCACAAAACGGACAGAGCGATTTCGCACTGCTTCAAATGCGTCAGTTAATGGATTGATGTTCACTTCACATTGGGTACTCATGGGCGCGTGGCGCAGTGTTCAAAGGACCGCGGGGACCATGGTTCAAACCCCAGCACCGAAAAGAAAATTTATTTTGCTTTATTCATCAGTTCCTTGGTGTGCACGAGCCAGCTGTGGGTGAGGAAAATTTTTTGGAGCACTACCAGCTACACTGGTCAGTGAATACAAGCTTCGCTTGAAAAGGATAAGCGGGGCAGTTACATACAAATAAATAGAGCTCGGGCGCTATTCATTAAGGCGAAAGCCTTAGATGCCTCATCAAAAGCGAAAATTGACCGTCGGCGTCGGCGCCGTCCCGCGGCATCGGTTTCAACGCGAGTCATGCAAGAAAATATGATGTGATGACGTTAATTCATCGTGACGTCACATAACGTCACTTAACGTGATGACATCATCGCTTTGTCAAATGGGGCCGATAACGGAGGCAGCGCAAAACCGGGTGAAGTGCAGAAAGCTTGCATTGCCTCCGCTCCTGGAGGCAGTGTAAAACAACGTTAGGTGCCGAAAGATTTCGGAGGTGGGCGGGAAAGGTCGACTGAGAAGAAAAAGAGGAAGATGGATTTCGCCTTCCAGTCGTCTTAGGCGAGTGTATAAGGAGCCCCGTGGGTTTTTTTTTGTGTGTGTATGGTGGAAAAAAGATCAAAAACACGACTGCGTAACGGTTTCACAAATCACGTTTACTTTGTTAAATACTAAATATAGCTGGTGTTAGTGAATATTCAAGCGATAAACAACTTATAATGTAAAGCCACACGAGACTATTTCAAAGGATGATGTAGCCTTGAGGTCATGAAAAGTAATCGAACAAGGAGAGTTGCTGGAGCGCAGTGTAACAATTAATGCCGCTGTGAAATAACACTTATTGAGTATACATATATTGAGTTTCAATGCCTGGCTTCAAACCTAGGAACGTCAAGAAAATTTATTTAGTTATATAGATTCATTCCTTTATAGCGATGATCGTCTTATGTGACAGAGAGAGAAAGATACAGACACTTTTCTTGTTAAGTCGGAATAAACATGCTTACGCACTTAAAATGCTCTCTAAGAGAACATGCAAAGCCGACTTGGAGGATCGTACAGATCAGGAGAATTTACGCTCTGAGAAACTTTAATGCCGAGCTCTCGTTTCGGTGGTCGCGGGATGCGCCTTTTGTGGGGCCTTTCCAGACGCTGATGAACATTAGAAGATGAAAGGCGCCATGGCGGTGCCCCCCCAAAAACGGCGTCCCTAGGGAAGGCAGCAACCTACAACTCGACCCTTACGCATCGCTAAGACAAGTTCTGAAGAAGATTGTGCGTGAAGTTTACAGCAAAGCTGTCTACCTCCAGCCCATGCGTTCCCATGGGTACTCTGGGCGGCTCACGTCCGTATCTACCTTCACGTCTACAGGAATGTAGACTGACCGGGGAGAAGATCAGAGTGTGGCGGTGGCGCTGGCCTCGGCGTAGTGTAGTGGCGCTGCCGCAGTATGACGCAGAGCGCTGCGAGAAACCGGAGACGGCGAGATGGTGCAGCGTGCCCATGCCGGAGGAACAAGTGGAGAGGCGTCGACAACAGAAACGCGAATACAGCGAAAGCGGGAGCTTGAAAAACCGGAGAATGTGGCCAAGTACAGCGAATACGAGGGAAAATGTCGCCGTCTGCAGTCGCCCACGTCGGAGGAACGAGAGGAGAGGCGCCTATACAGCAGAAACGCGAATACAAACGTGAATACAGCTTCGCTGGCAATCCGTCTCCATATGAATGTTGCGGCCTCATGATTTTTTCCAGCTCTTCTCGTTTCATCTTTTGTTTTAGGGGCGAAGCTCCTCTTAGTCTAACCTTGTCACGCGTCTGGCGTCCGGCGTAAGGCGTAACCGGCCCATCACTGATCCTTTGTAAACTGCCCACTACTTCGTCTTTGCAAACATCCCACTACGATCCATCACCGATCCATTACTTCACCGACCATAAAGCCGTTATAATGAAGAGGGAACGGAAGCCACCTTTGCAAACTGCCCACTACTTCGTCTTTGAAAACATCCCACTACGACCCATCACCGATGTTTGTCACGTCTTTGATGATGTACTGCGCTGTCGCTTTGATTACTGCTGGACGAAACCACTGAAGATTTCACGGTGTAACCATGATTGCTTCAGGAGCTTCGCCCAAGCTCTTCATCATTCACCCGTGGATATGCTGTGAATTTTTTTAATGTGTGAGCATTCTAGGGTTGCTTCCCCCTCGCCCCAAAAAAGAAAAAAAAAACTATCGTGTGTCCGCAAGATAACACTCTGCTGCCAACGTTGGTTTTATATAGTAATTGCGCATTACTGCAGAAGAAAAGCACGACTGTACTGCCGCCGTTACAGATAACCACACACAAGCAATATTGTAGCACAAATGATGGCTAATGCCAGCTACTGTTTGCTAAATGGTGACTAATATTGGCAAGGAAAACAGCGCGCAAAGACGTAAGACGAAGAAAATGGACAAGCAACAATGCTTGTACGTGTTACGTATTTGTGGGTCGTTCCCGTTACAAGTACGTACCAATTAGCCCAACTCCTCACTGTGTGACTAATATTGGGTTGTGTCGTCTGAAGGACGGATAATGCCCACTAGTGTTGTATAATGTATATACTACAGCGTTGCCGTAGGCATTCACTACGGTGATGAGGCCCGCCCCTTTAACAGGTGTGCTATAGTATCGGCGCAACACATTATACATGTTAGGCCTTCGAACCGTATGATGAGTAGCATATGTTAAACTTGGGCGGTCTGCCCGTGTCCCTTAGGCGCATGTAACATACAGTTTGCCCAGATCTCGTATACGCATTATAAAGGTTTTTCATTCATTCATTCATTTGTTGCTGTGGCTATCAGTGCTTCTTTTGGTGGAACGTGCCCGCTTGCTTGATGAACAATTCGTAGAGAACATTTAAACGGCATCATCCTCGGCATTATCATTACGTTGCAGCCGTTTGGTTAAAAGATAAAATGGAAAGTTAGTTTCTTTCGTTAAGTACTTCTTATTGTCTAGGTCATGGCTAAAGCTATTTCGATTGGCTGCAGAACTCTACAGAGTAGCCAGATCGTGTACGGAGGCTTTTGGTGATCATCTGAACTAGGCGCGACCTCATTCATTTGGCTCCATTGACAGTGCCCCGCGGGCTTCCTTCCATATAGTGCGAGGACAGCGCGCAGCTCTCCCGTGTACAAGTCGTGTATGTACATTTTTCAAGCAAAGGCTGTTATGAGTTACACATTTCGGGGGTGGCATTGTCGTACGCGCAAAACCCGGCGCTGGAGCGCATGAAGGGCCACCAGCTTCGCCCCACTAGTGCTTAGCTGTGCCAATTTTTTTTATATGAAAATATGATTTTCTATCGATTTCTATCGGAAAGCGATTCATTAGGCGCGTAGGCGCTGTTGGCATCTTAAATACGTAAAGAAAGAAAGAAAGAAAGAAGGAAAGAAAGAAATTACACCATCTCCCGCTAAAGGGGACCATGAGGCGATGCGAAGCCGGAGCACTTGCACGATCGCGTTCCGTTGGCGTTCGTTGGGCATGCTACCGACCTCGCGTCGTGGAACGCGAAGAGGGACGCTACGCGCGTCGTATCTTCCATCTAGCCTGGCCGTTAATTCTCACAGGGCGAGGGGACGCGCATGCGCTCGAGCTCATCGCGGCGTTGCGCAGGAGAGAATTTCGGCATGTCTAGCCCGCGTTTCAGAGGAAGAGTGGAAAGGGGGAGGGGAGAGGGGTATGGGAGAGGGGGAGGGGGAGAGGGAAAGTGGAAAGAGGGAAAGTGGAGAAGAAAAAGGGAAGAGGGAAAGTGGAAAGAGGGAAAGTGGAGAGGGGAAGGGGAGATGGAAAGTGGAGAGGAGGTGTGTGGAGAGGGTATGCGCATGCGCAGTAAGGGTGGTCACGCCGCACACCACCACCACCGGATTGAGCTCGGCCTTAAGATACTTCCCATCTAAAAGTACGTAAGGCACGCACACTCCAAGCTACGATGCCCCCCTTGTCCCGGCAGGTGAAGGGCTCCTGAATTTTTTTTTCTAAAGAGTAATTCTCCCATAATCGTCCATACAGTACCACAGAACACGGTAGTACTATAGTGAGTTACAAAACAGCACTCAAAACAGTCTCTCTTGCAGTGGGAGAGCATTACTCGGCTCATTGGGAGACCCCGCTGTCGCCATAAGGCGTGGCAGAAAAGTGAAACGTGAATTACGTAATCTTTGAGGACGTGTACGTGGTTGTTCGGAAAGCGAACGTTCGGATACCGAACGTTGACAGGCGATTGACTAGATTGACACCCAATGCCCTCGGACAACGTCAAAGGGAGAGCCAGCACGGTGATCTGCAGCGAGACAACGTTCTGGTCTTTAATCGGTTAGCTTAATCGGTTGGATGGCTGGGCCGTTCCCCGGCTTAGCCATTAATCCCTATTCATACAGCTTTATTTTGTCAACTGATCCGCATTTTGGCAGGCGCTTTCAAAAACTCTGAAACAAAGGTTACACTGACGCATGACCCTATTCATTTGGTTGGTAGAACAAACACAACATGTAAAACACAAGTGCCTAACGATTAAATTCATAAATGATGTTAATTACTTCGTCAATTACTAAATATAATTAGCGCTAACGTCTAGTGAAAGGATAAAGAACATATTATTTAAAACCGAACAAGACGATGATGGAGACTTGAAGTGATAAAAAAGCATCGAACAAAGAGCCTCGGTGGAATGTTGCGGAACACGGAATGCAGCTATAAACCGCAACTTATGGCATGCATATCATGAGGTTTAGTGGGAGGAAACGCGACAGGACAACAAAAAACACAAGGAACAGCACTGCGATGTTCTCAGGTTCTCCGTAGTCCTGTGTCATTCCACTACGTTACACCTCATGTTGTGCAGTGCCAACTATTTTCCACCAGTCTGTTTTGTTGGGTTTGTTGAGTGAAACACAGCAGGACGAAAAAAAAATAATTAAAGAAACCACACTACTTAAAGGCGAGCGTTCAATGAAATATGCAAAAACAAATCCAATGTGTAAAGAAAGAAAAAAAAATTAAAGCATCTTGGCACTAGTGGTGCCTTAAAGGAATTGCGGAGCTCAGTGGCCATCTTTGTTTCTCCTTATTTTTCGCTTTCTTTCTTCCTCTCTCTTTTTTTTCTCATCACTGTTTTTCTATGTCTTTTTTTGTCTCTTTTTCTTTCCATTTCTTTCTTTCTCTTTTTTATGTATTTCTTTCTTTTTCTCGCTCTGTCTATCATTATTTGTCTTTCTTGCTTTCCTATCTCTCTCTTTCTGACTTTCTTTTTCTGTTTTTCTTCCCCGTCTTCCTCTCCATTTCTCTTTTTATCTTCTTTTCTATGCTATACTTTACTCTCTCCCCTCCACTTTCTCCTCCTCCTCACCCTCACTTCTGTTTCCTACCCCTTGCTATGCTATACTATACAAGGCTATGCTATGCTCTGCTCGCGTGCCTGGATAACCGAGTTGTTACGACGCTCGCGTTCGGATCGCTGTTACGCGGGCTCGAATCCCACCTCGCCAAGAAATTTTTTTCGTCAAGGATTTCTTTCTTTCTCTTTCTTTCTCTCTCTCTCACTCTGTATTCGTTCTCTCGCTCATCAGAGTTATTGCAACCCACGCTGGACAAATCGGCGCTCGTGTTCTGGGAGCAAAGCAGAACGTGAAGAAGAGGACGAAGAGAGCGCGTGGCGGTTCACGATGATGATAAATTTCTGTTCACTCCCCACGGACTAAATGTCGGCTTAAAAGAGTTACAGGTCTCGATTTTTTACAAGCGCATGCTTTCTTCTGCAGACCAAAGGATTGTCAGTTCCATGGGTGAGATTTTAGATTCGGCACGGCTTCACTTGTACACTAGCACTGTTGTGTGGGGTCACAACCAATACCCCTAACTCCTAGTACAACAAACTTCCCTGTCCTTTGATCAATGTGGTTCGTCCCAAGAGATGATCGTTTCCAAAAAAAAAATAAAATAAAAAATAAAAGCGACGGCAAGCCAACTGGCAACTTGAATGATCGTCCCTCAACTCGCACGAGAGGATGGTCGCTCGGACGCTGCAGACGTTGCTGCGACCGACGACTCCATACTGTGCATATGAATGTGCGCAATGGAAGGGACGGGAAAAGAGGGGCGTGGATTCATTTTTCCACGTGTATATTTCATTATTGTGCGAGCAGCACATGGAAGCTCATCCAGCTCAGTTGAAATGAAATGACGACAAAGAGCATTCGAACCGCTCTGCGCACAACTAAAGACTTAGTGCACCTTCGTTGAAACCGTAGCCGCCTTTGGCACTGGAGCCCAAGGATCTGGATCTACAATACCGGCTATATGCTTGGCATTTGCTCTCATATTGAAGAAAATCTTCTAGGATAAAAAAACGCATAAATTGTATAGCGCAAGCACGAAACGTATACATATTGGTCACTTTTCGTACATCGTTTGACCGCATGTTCAACTGCGTTAGATATCAGCCATAAATGAACCGCTCAGCTGCAGTTAGTGTATATCTAGCTATGCAACTGCAGTTACTAATGGTCCCGCTGCAGAGTTAAATTTGGGTCGATGGAGGTGATCCCGATGGTTCGGATGACCGTGGCGACACGTTGAAGGACTGGGCAGGCTCGGTTGTCCAGATCCTGGTAAACTTGAGTTTATTTACACACTTTATGACAAAACAAAGGCCGGGGCGGCCACTGAACAGCTCTCGCGACAACAACTGGGCTGGGCCCGCACCGAGCGTTCAAGCCCTTAAGAGAAAATCTCTAAGTCCTTCGTCCCTGGATCAGAGTCGGCGCCAAGCACGACCTCTGTCCCCTCCGCAATCTCTCCGTCGAGCACCAAGCTCTCCTCTCTCCTCTCCTATTTCTTCCTTTAAATCCCCCCTGTCTCGTCTGAGACCGCCTTACGGGACCAACCCTTTTTTGATACTCCACTAATGAAGCAGAGAACTTTGTTTCTCTCAGAGACGTGTCTCCGCCTCCACGTTCCCACGCTTTGCTGCCCTCACTATGCGGCAAGCCAACTAAAACGCCATCAATCACATACACAGTCAACGTACACTGAAATGAACCACACCAACGTGCCCAGTTTACATTGCCGTCTCGAGCCTTGTCTGCGACAAGATGCCGCCGCCTGTTGCAATTACTGCAAAACCACGTCGGTGCTCCTTCAGTGAGGACCGTCGCGACGGCGACACATTGTTTACGTTGTCAGTCTCCGTGAGCTCGCTTCCGCCGTACGGGTGACAAAAGGTCGCGGGGTTCGGCTACAAAGGCGCGGGTAGAGGCGAACGGCCTAATGGCCCTTCCGAGCGCCCCTTTTCCGTCACGCGCCGTCCGCGATTAGTCACCGTTGATCCGTACTGGGGAAATCGTCCCCCGAACATAACTCCTTCCAACCCAAGAATGTTGTATGTACGCTTGTTGTACATTCAACTTCAAAATTCCATGCGGGGGGGGGGGGTATTCACATTGGAAGGCACCGACAACGCTTCATCTCACTTAGGCAAGTCAGCAAATAACATCGCACAAAGACAAACACTAAACACGAAACACGTTATAGAAGATTCCCCAACATCACTACCGAGCGTCATGCCGGATGGCCCCTTCCCTATTGTTTGTGGTCAGTCAAACGCATGAAGTCACGCATAATAGCACGAGGGGGGTTACTACACACGACACACACACCGAAATGCACTCAAGCAGGCACACCCGCGCACTGTTTGGAACGTCACTCGCAGGTTGGACCCTGTACTGTACATTCCTCGAAGCACCATGGCAATTAGTCAACATATAGGCACAATGCTCTCGCTGTCTGGCTAATCTAAAAAAAAAAACAAGAAAAAGCTGACAAAGCGCGACAAGGCATCGGCACACTTATTAAGTGATTGGCACTCGATCGGCCACCTTTCTATTCGCGAATTTCTGGCAGGTAAGGCAAGGTTCACAAGGCTTTTTAATGTCCGCCGCCATTGTTGGCCAAGAGAATGCACTACGAACGCGTTCTTTCGCTTTCCTTCCTGAAAAATGCCCACCGGAAGGTACATCATGAGCGAGCACCACCACTTCATTGCGACGTGTTTCAGGTAAGACAAGTTGGTAACACTGCCTCCCGTTCAAGAGTTCCCGGTGGAACAATAACTCACCCTCTATGAACATTCCGTGTGTACCCTCACGCGCCTGCACCCATGGCAATCGCAGGGAGCTGTCCTCCTGTTGCTCTTTTACGAAGATCTCATTACCCGCCTCATTCGCCGTTACCCGTCCTGTTCGCGACCCCATTGAATCTTGCCGGTGCTCCGGCGTCTCCTGAGCACTCTTTTCATTCTCGTGATCAACTTCCTCAGCGGAATTCCGCTCCGCCCTCACAATATGAATCGCCAGTTCCCGCGAGTTTCTTTGAAGCTGTTCAAGCTTCTTTAGCGTGTCCGGCGTTAAGAGAGCGTCTACTCCTTCCGCGAGTTTCTCAGTAACCGCGCACAGTTCCATCAGCTCCGGAGTAATACCTCCCCCTGGAATGTGCAGTGCCAAAGGGACGTACATCAACTCGGCGGGGACAGCCCGCCCGAATGCCTCTCTCAAGCGCACTTTGCCTACTCCCTGTAGTTTTGCCCCTTCCGGAACTAACGCTTTCCTGATCACTGTTATCTCTGATCCTGAATCTAAGCACGCGTTGAGCTTGCGCCCCGCACTTATCAACTCGATCCATGTTAATCTTGACACACCGGCATAGCACCTTTCGGGGATTATGCTCTCCACTGCCGGTTCACACGCTACCCTCGCGGCGAGTCTCTCCGTAGGGAAACGGTCTTGTCCCTGTTCCGCGGGTGGAATTGTCGTTTGCGAGCATTGCCACCGATAGTGTCCGCTCTCGCCGCATGCATAGCATCGGACACCCGTTCTTTCGTTTCCCTGCGATAACCTGTCTTTCGTGCGGCGATCGACCCTTTCACCATTCTTCGAACTACCGTTGGCTGTTTTACCTGACTTTCGATTACTCGTGCTCTCGTCATATTTCTGCGCCAGTTTCGCCAGGTCATGCGGTCTAAGCCATTCCGCCGTCTCGTGCTGTAGCACGTATGTGCGCATGTCTTCGCGCATGAGCTGCTTGACCCGGTCTGAAATGAGCAATGTCCGCAGCTCCTGAACATTACTGACCTCTCTACTGCGGAGATAATAATCGAGCAAAATCTCAAGCCTAGTGACGAACTGTCCCCACGTCTCATCTCCCTTCCGGCAGGCATAGAGGCGGCGCTTGTACTCCTCAGGGGTGAGCTTTAATTCATGCAGGATGAGGTCGCGAACCTCCGGGTACGAAAGTACTCGGTCATCAGCCCGATTTGCCACCAATGTGCGGCTATTTTCGTTCAAGAACGGCACAATGATAGCGCCTTGTACCTCGTTAGGGATCTTGCAGCTTCTCAGCATATTTTCAGCGCTCCGGAACCACGCCGGCACCAGCTCATCGGAAACCGGCATTGGCGGAAGAACTGCTCGCAACTGATCCGCATACCGCGCCACACTGCACCTGTCACTCCGCCCCACTTCATTGCTCGTGTGCGATTGAAGCTTCAATTTTTGCAGCTCGATTTGGAGCTTTAGCGCTTCTATTTCCAGCTCCTTTACACGAACTTGTACGGCTGGATCGGCGCTTTCTACAGCACGCATATCTGCGCTATCAGTATTTACCGATGCCTCATCACGATCTAGCTCGTGGTCCTCACTAGTCCCATCTGCCCTCTGACTTCTGGTCACCCTAGTCGCCATGGTGCTCCCGGAGAAAACAGAACAGGGACCCACCTGTGATTTCTGTCGGTAGCTGCGTCGCCACGCTGGCTCCTCGTCGAGGCCTCAGTCAGCAGATCATGGGAGCCGCTTTCCGATGTACTTGGACGGATTCGCACCGTTCAGTCTCTGCCTTCTTGGTTGGGACGACGGCCGGTCGTGCAATGACTCTCGCAGTACTCGACGCTCCAGCAGTCGCCAGCCGCTCCGGGTGAGGTGCCGATGTCCGGGGAGAGGACGCTGCCGATGTTGATTGCAGCTCAGTTGACTGCCGCACTCGGTGTTGTCTCAGGTTCAGCCTTCTCGAGCTGCATACTTGCATGCGCCGTTCCGAGGTACCTCTTTTTTTCTTTTGCCCCACCTCTCTTTGCTAAGGTTATGTGCGTATACACAGGACTGTGGGATGTCTCATTGTCCTCCAGGAAGCCGCCACGTCATCCTGCCGACTGCGCCAGTTAAATTTGGGTCGATGGAGGTGATCCCGATGGTTCGGATGACCGTGGCGACACGTTGAAGGACTGGGCAGGCTCGGTTGTCCAGATCCTGGTAAACTTGAGTTTATTTACACACTTTATGACAAAACAAAGGCCGGGGCGGCCACTGAACAGCTCTCGCGACAACAACTGGGCTGGGCCCGCACCGAGCGTTCAAGCCCTTAAGAGAAAATCTCTAAGTCCTTCGTCCCTGGATCAGAGTCGGCGCCAAGCACGACCTCTGTCCCCTCCGCAATCTCTCCGTCGAGCACCAAGCTCTCCTCTCTCCTCTCCTATTTCTTCCTTTAAATCCCCCCTGTCTCGTCTGAGACCGCCTTACGGGACCAACCCTTTTTTGATACTCCACTAATGAAGCAGAGAACTTTGTTTCTCTCAGAGACGTGTCTCCGCCTCCACGTTCCCACGCTTTGCTGCCCTCACTATGCGGCAAGCCAACTAAAACGCCATCAATCACATACACAGTCAACGTACACTGAAATGAACCACACCAACGTGCCCAGTTTACATTGCCGTCTCGAGCCTTGTCTGCGACAAGATGCCGCCGCCTGTTGCAATTACTGCAAAACCACGTCGGTGCTCCTTCAGTGAGGACCGTCGCGACGGCGACACATTGTTTACGTTGTCAGTCTCCGTGAGCTCGCTTCCGCCGTACGGGTGACAAAAGGTCGCGGGGTTCGGCTACAAAGGCGCGGGTAGAGGCGAACGGCCTAATGGCCCTTCCGAGCGCCCCTTTTCCGTCACGCGCCGTCCGCGATTAGTCACCGTTGATCCGTACTGGGGAAATCGTCCCCCGAATATAACTTGCAGTAAATAATAGGCGACCGAATAAGTAGACCCCACACTTTACTGATGCGTGTACTGACGTTAGGCTTGATAATTGCTTGAAAATGCGCGGATAAACAAACACAAAAAGGAGGCAATAAGAACAGGACGACGCGCCCTGATGACGTGATGCTTTAGTTAACTCAGCTTAACTGTCTGCTATCGGTCGTCATGGCGGGTGTTACTGAGATGGCGCTCTATAAAATGTGCGTTCTGAATAAAAAAAATCACAGCATATCCACGGAGTGAATGATGATGAGTGGGCGAAGCTGCGGAGGTTCATCGGTAAACCGTGAATCTTCCGTGAATTCTGCCCAGTACATCATCACCGACGTGAGATCGGGCGCGTTTATACTAAAGGTTCGATGAGTTATGACGACTTGCAGCTCACTTTAATTTTACATGTACGCTGTGAATTTTCATTGTTTAGAAAACCATTGCTTTAGAAAACACCTTGCGTCTTTCGTTAAGCAGCTGGCGTCTTTTTCGTTTTGCTTTAGAAACATCTGGCGTTCTTTCGTTTTGTTTTTACAAAACATCTGGCGTCTTTCGTTGGTTTATTTCATCAATCAACGGCGTTTTGAACAAAATTTTTATTGTTTAATCACGCACAGGAGAAATCTCACCAGGCACTACCTTGGAGGTAAACAATGGCTGCTAATGGGAATGAGAGACAGAAGAAGTCGGCTTTTAGCTAACACTTACACTTCTACAGAGACAGAAGAATTCGGCTTTTAGTTAACGCGCACGCTGCGAATTTTTTATTGTTCAACAACGCACAGGAGAAATCTCCCACCGGCACCACCTTGGAGGTCAAAGGGTAAGACTTGTTACTCACTACTACGAGCACGACGAGGGACGAACGGGTGCCGCCTTAAGGAGCTTCGCCCCTAAAATCTTCAGTTGTTAGTAAAAAGCGCGTCGTCCTGTGTTTATCGTCTTCCTCTTGTGTCCGTTTTGCCGCGCATTTTCAAGCAATAAATTCAAACCAACTCGCCCAACTTTCAATCCTTCTAAGCTTGGTAAATAAATTAAGCGTCAGTGTTTTTAGCTGATTCCGTTTGTCCTGTGTGCGTCCTCGTCTTTACCAGTGCTCAACCACCGTCGTTCAAGATGCCCCAACATGGGGAAATCGCCACCCTTGTGCACTGATGCATGCACAAGTCCCAGCATGCACAACTTCCAGCCACCGCACGCAGCCGAGAGCCAAGCCACTACTCCTAACGTGACCGCATAAGGCTCGAACGACTCAACAAAGTTTTCGCCACTACCGCCAGAGGCGCTCGCAGCATCCCCGTTCACCGACATGATGACGTCATCATGTGACGTCATCAGGCCGGCACATATCGCCGAAATTTGTGACGTCATCGAGATGTCACTACAAAGTTACAAAGCGTGACATAACATGATGACATCAGCACATGACATCGCCGCTTGGCCAAAGTGGGCCGATCACGGAGGCAGTGCAAAACCAGGTGATGTGCAGAATGCTTGCGATGCGATCCGGTCTTGAAGGCAATGCAAAACAACGTTAGGTGCAGAAAGCTTTCGGAGGAAGTCGGAGAAGGTCAATACACTGACTGAGAAGAAAAAGAGGAAGATGGCTTTCGCCCTCCAGTTGTTTCAGGCGAGTGCATATGGAACCCTGTGAGTTTTTTGTACATAACGTGGAAAAAAGATGAAAAACACGGCTGCGTAACGGTTTCGTAAATCTTATTTACTTTGTTAAATACTAAATTTAATTGGTGTTAGTGAATATTAAAACAATAAGCAACTTAGTCATGAAAAATCATCGAGCAAGAAGTGTTGTTGAGTGCATTGTAACAATAAATGCCGTTATGAAATGACACTTATTGAGTATACAACTTACAACTATACATAGCATATTGAGTTTCAAAGCCTGGGTGCTAGTCAAGCAACGCCAAGCAAATTTATTTAGTTTTATACATGCCTTCCTTTATGGCGATTATCCTTTTGCTTGTCAGGGAGAGAGACGCACAGCTTTCTTGTTTTATACATGCCTTCCTTTATGGCGATTAAACTTTTGCTTGTCAGGGAGAGAGACGCACATCTTTCTTGTTAAGTCGGACTAGAAGGGCTTACGCATTTTGAAGTCCCCTCTAGGACAACATATAAAGGCGACTTGGAGGATCACAGACGTCAGGACAGTTTATGACTTGAGAAAATTTAATGCCATGCTCGCGTATCGGTGGTCGCGTCAAGCGCGTGAAGCGCCTCCTGTGGGGCCTTTATAGACGCTAACGAACGTTGGGAAGAAGATGAAAGGCGCCATGGCAATTGCTCCCATGTGAGGGCTGTGACCTAACAGGGAATGCTGTAACCTACAACCTTACGCTTACGCTTCGCTTAGGCAACTCCGGAAGAAGATGGTGGGTGAACTTTACCTCTAGCCCATGCGTTCTCAAGGGGACACTCTGGGCGGCTCGCGTCCGTATCGACCTTGACGTCCACGGGAATGGAGACTGGTAGGGGAAAAGGCGGAGAAGGTCATAAAGTGTGGAGGTGGCGCTTGCCTCGGCGTAGTGTGATGGCGCTGCTGCAGTGTGACGTAGGTCACTGCGAGGAAACGGAGACGGCGAGGTGGCGCAGCGCGCTCATGCCGGAGGAACAAGCGGAGAGGTATCGAGAGCAGCAACGCGAATACAGACAGCGAAAGCGGCACCGCGCAAAAGCGGAGAATGCATCTAAAGACCGTAAGTCCGAGAGAAAATGTCGCCTTCTGAAGTCGCTCACGCCGCAGAAAGACGAAACATTTAAGAAGGAACACAAACACACACAGCGCTGAACTCACAACTGATTCACAACTTCGAACGCAGGGCCTTTTTCTGGGCACGCGTCGAAGCAACAGAAAGATAACATGAAGAAAAGAAGCGATGAAAACCACGGGACAACTACTTGCCGAAAAAGACAATCAACCGTAGGTAACCGCGCAGTTCGAAAATTCATACACCACAATGTACGCCCCCGATATGAAAGAAGTGAAAAGTATAATTGATCCTAAAACCAACCGGCAAACACGTTGGAGCCAGAGAAGCCGAGGCAGCCACACAAGAAGTGTTTCATCTTTCTGCGCTGGTAAATCTATCTTAACGAATAACGTGATTTGCTTGTCACGTGCGTCATGAAACCCTTTCTACCAGCCACTTGTGGCACATACCACCGTTACACTGCCCGCGATATCCGGGTATGCGCCACAGGTTATTCACAGTCTGTGTCAAGCCGGGGACAGCAAAAACACGCGAAGAGGTTAAGGAGCTCGTGTCGCAGAAAATATGGTGTCGGCGTTGTCAATCAACGAAAAGTACCAATCGCAGCGAAGAATAAAAATCAAGTCTCGAACCGGAATCGAACCCAGGCGTTCTGCATGGCAGTCAAGTATTCTGCCGCAGAGCCACGCTCATGCTTAAACCTTCTTACGATAAAGACCCCATACAAGCGGCATGTTGGGCGACGCCAGTTATGGTTTCAGTGCTGGCTATCCGTTTTTATAACAGTGTAATAAGCGTTGACCGCACAAGCCGTAATCAAGCGTCGCTCGAATACGCCGACGACCACCACGTATGATATGCACGCCGTCGCACCGTAGCGTGCACTTAATTGCGATAGAACAAATAAAACTGGTACCTCTGCTCGAACGTGAGTAACACGTTACGCTGGACCGTGGACTACACGCCAGTGCAATCTACATGCCTCGCAAGCCCACGATATGCGCACAACTGCTGACCTTACACAAAGAAGTTGATCTACTTCGTAACGATTGGCTGTAAGCGAAAAATTCGGCATACGCAACTACTCGCTGACTGCTTCGCATGAACTCGATTTCCACAATGCTTGGGTTCTTCCGAATTTGTTTAATGTGTGGGCATTCTAAGGCTGCTCCCCCCCCCCCTCGCACACACACACACACAAAAAACTAACACTGCGCGTCCGAAAGGCAACACGCTGCTGCCCATAGGGAAACACTAGTTTTTACGTTGGCATTGTATTGTAATGTCGCATTACTGCAGAAGGAAAGCACGACTGCACAGTTGCCGTTACTGGTAACCGTACCATCAAGCTATAGCGTAGCACAAATGATGCCTAATGCTTGCTACTGTTTGCTAAATGATGTCTGATATTCTTAAGCAATACAGCACGCAAAGACGTAAGACGAAAACTGAGAGGGACAAAAAACAACGCTTCTACACCCTATGTCTTTGCGCGCTGTTCCTCTTACAAGTACGTACCAACCAGCCCAACTCCTCACTGTGCGACTAGTATTGGCTCGTGTCAGCTGAATGGTGAATAATATCGGCTGGTGTTGCAAAATGTAGGCTACGGTGTTGCCACGGCCAATCACTACGGTGAGGAGGCCTGCCCTTTTAACAGCTGCACAATAGTTACGGTGCAACACTTATTATACAAGTGAGGCATCCGAACCGTATGACGACGTAGTGTATTTAGTCTTTAGCGGTCTGCCCGTGTCACTTGTGCGCACGTAACATACAGTTGTGCCAGATCACGTGTATACGTTGTAATTGTTTTTCATTCATTCATTCATTCATTCATTCATTCATTCATTCATTCATTCATTCATTCATTCATTCATTGCTATGGCTATCAGTGCTTCTTTTGGTAGAACCTTGGGTAGAACCTACCGCTTGCTTCATGCGCAATTCGTAGTAAACATTTAAACGAAGTCATTCAGGGCATTTTGATTACGTCGCATTAGTTTGGTTAAAGGATAAAATGGAAACTTAGTTTCTTTCTTGCAGTACTTTTTATCGTCCAGATTATGAGTAAAGCTATTTGGATAGGCAGCAGGACTCTGCAGTGTAGCCAGATCGTGTACGGAGGCTTTTCGGGATGATGTCAGCTAGGCGCGCCCTGATTTGTTCGGCTCCATTGACAGTGCATCCGAGTGATTATGTTCGTTTTGAGATTTTGGTTTATCTTTAACGGTACTGAACCGGGACTGCATACTGTTCTCCCATAGTAGAGTACAAATGGTACTCAGAATGGTTCACCTTTTGTTGTCAACACCATTTCCCTTTAGGGATGCCTCATAGCTCTCCCGTGTAGAGTAGGCAGCGCTCTAAATTATGTACACTTTAACTGCGGAGCAAAGTTTGGAGTAATTCCGTGGACGACCACCGAAAACTTGATAGGTCTGCACCACAGAAAGCGGGTATAGCCATGCATGATATAGTATAGCAAGGAGGTGGGAAAGAGAAGTGAGAAGTGATTTGAGTGTAAGGATGAAGAAACAGAGGATGGGAGAGGGTAAAGAATGGCATAGCCTCGTATAGTATAGTTTATGCTCCATAGACAGTGGGTACGTTTCAAACAGCTCCTAGCATAGCATAGCCATGCATAGTTCAGAATAGCCAGGCGTTGGTAAAGGGAAGTGAGGGTGAGGAGCAGTGATGTGAGGGTAAGGAGGAAGGATGGGAGAGGGTAAAGCATGCCATAGCCTTGAATAGTATATATATATATATATATAGTTGAGCAAGGGGCTGAAAAATTTCACCATCTCCCAGTAAACGGAACCATGTGGGGATGCGAAGGAGCGCATGGGTCGACATAAAAGTTCCGTTCATCACGGGCACCTTGGCCGATGTTAACGCGTCCTTGCATGTGGAGGACACCATGAATTTACTGTAGTTGCTGTTGCTGTTACTCGTCCCGAAATCTTGTTGGAGCACGCCACGTGGGTTAATCGCGCGTCTGTGGAATCTCGTTCCCCGACGCCATGACGTGATTGCTGAGTGAGTGTAAGGGGGAGAGGCCACAGCGTCTTACCCAGCCCTTTACACAGGCTCGAACACGCTAGCGCGTGCCAGCGCGTTCTGACTAGGATACAACGCGTTGGTTCATCGCACGTCTACAGAATCTCGTTCGCCGACCCCATCACATGATTGCCGAGAGAGTGAAAGCGGGGGAGGCCAAAGCGTCTTACCCAGCCCTTTAGACAGGCCCGAACGCGCTAGCGCGTGCCAGCACACGTGGTTTTGTCTGCGTTACGACAAGTTAGGACAGCATACGGCACACCGGGCCCCTAAAGTGCTCTGCACGTATCATCATCAAGGCGGTCGAAGAAGAAGACGAAGAAGACTTCTACTTGGCGCGAGCGCCCGCTCTGCACGTATCATCATCAAGGCCGTCGAAGAACAAGACAAAGAAGACTTCTCCTTGGCGCGAGCGCGCGCTCAATATGTTACAGATGGCTATGGTAGGTTTTAGAAAGCGGATGGTTGCCAATGGAACTACGGACAAAGCCCACGCAAAAGCTGCTTCGCATCTAAAAAGTCACCCGTGATGGACGCGCTGCTACGCTGCAGAAACATCTCCCCTCGGCAGCAACTACCGCGCGAGCAGACAGCGGAAGGGCAAGGTTCTCCCTGCGCAAATATTAGAAGAAGCGAGCGAGCTGGCCGACGACATTTAATTGCGCCCGTTGCGCTCCTCGCGCCATCTCGCTGGTAATGAAGAAACGCTTATAAGCGCCTGCCGTCTCTGAGTCCTGCCAGCGGTAAAGGGTGTGCATATAACGTTCGCCGTTAGCTACCTGAACGATCTGGTTAGCGCCACGCGCTTCGGTGCGAGAGGTCGCTGGTTCGATTCCGCGCTTCGGAAGCAATTTTCTGAATTATATTTCTTTGGGACTTTTATATATGTACATACTTATACATATACGGTGCATGACGGCGGCGGCAAAAACCAGCCGAGACTGTCCATACAATTGCTATCGCAATAAAAGTGAACTGAGGGTGAGGACCGATGTCAGCGTGAGGAGGACGGAAACGAGGAGGTGAGAGGGTAAACCATAACATAGCCATGTATAATATAGTATAGCAAGGGATGGGAAAGAGAGTGAGGCTTAGGAAGACAGAAAAGAGGAGGAGATAGGGCTATATAGAAAAAGATAAAGAAAGAAAGATGAAAGAAAGAAGAAAGAACTCAATATATGTTCGCCAGGTGGTGGCGCTTGCTTGCCGGCTCCGCTGTGTGCTCAGATTTCGCAGTCGTATAACCGGCTTTCATTTCTTTTCGAGCGGAGGTTCTTATGAGTTACAGATTTCGGTGGCGGCCTTGTCGTACGCGAAGAAACCCGGAGCCGGAGCGTACAGAAATGTGGGGGGGGGGGGGGGGGCGCTGGAAGGTGCGCCGGTCACATGCGTATACATTTGCATGCGCCGCTTTCCAATAACTGACGCTCTCTCGATTGTGGGCTTGTCGGCGATCAGTAGTTCCTGATACGGTAATCTGATCTTTTATCGAGGTCACTCGAGATTTCACGTCACCACATTTCATTGTTGCCTTGATATGAACGCTGAGCGTCGTTGTTGCCTGCAGCAACGGAAGTGCTGCGCTGCTAAGCACGTGCATGAAGGCCCAATTCCCAGCATGGAGGAACAGTTAGGAAGGAGCATTGCACAATGCGAAAGAAAGAAAGAAAGAAAGAAAGAAAGAAAGAAAGAAAGAAAGAAAGAAAGAAAGAAGAAAGAAAGAAAGAAAGAAAGAAAAGTAATAGGTCAGGCACGCACACGTCAAACTTCGATTGGCCGCCCTTTTCCCGATATCTGAAGGGCTCCCGAGTTTTTTTGTTCTTTCTTTTTCTAGCTCTCCCATAATCGTCCACGTAGTACCACAGAACACGGTTGTGCTACAGGGGGCGAGGAGTTACGGAGTCGCCCTCTATCTAATGCGCCTCGCCTGCGTGGTAGGGTAGTGCCGGCGTGCTCCTCATAGGTTTGGCTGGCGGTGCTCCACGAAAACACCACGCGGATGCCCTCCTATACATTTTTGTAAATCGTAACGAAAGAAGTCTTTACAGTCAATATAGTAAACGTGGACAAAAAGAAAGCACAGAATTGTTTACAGGCGCTCTTTGTTTACAGAATAGTACTTACAGCGAACGCCCATTGCGCGCGGTCGCCTCAAGGTATTCCCAAACAAGCATCTTGCGTAAAATGTAGGCGATCCCTGAGGGCGAACTATGTGACGTACGCTCTTACAGTGGTGGGTCTGTATAACTAAATGGGGCATATGAGAATAACCTCCATTCAGGAATCGCGCGGCCGCAGCATATATGAGCATTTATAAATGTACACAGAAATAACCATTGCTTGCGTATAGGCGTTATCAAATCTTTTCGATAATAGTTGATGACAAACTGCAAGGAAGTTGGCGTCTTGTGTGCGTCGTCAGCAAGATTCGTTTTTTTCTTGCAAGCTCTTGGACCTTTCATTATCATTGTTACTCAAGTGGCGTCGCATTCTACTTGAATGCTGACGAAGACAGACCGTGATGGTCCATGAAGTAGCAATGGTGGCAACTCTAACTTCTTTATAACGTGCTAATTCGGCCTCTCGTTGCTCCAGTGTTTCAGGAGGCAGGTGCCTCCTGAAACACTGGAGCAACAAGCCTTTGCTCAAGGTTTTGCACCCTGCCGTCTCGCTATATCTACTGTATGAGTGGATTCAGCCTATCGCTTGCGATAAAGCGCACGACGGCCCAGCCGGCACGCCATTCATGGCGATACTGAACGACTAAACACCGGCGAATCAGCCGTTAAACCGTCGCCTAGTCACATCGTAACGCAGCGGTGAGGCTCCGAGTGAAAGCAGATGTGATGCCTCTGCGCGGAGGATCACGTGGCGTGACGTCACATCCGCCACACTTGCTCTCTTGCGGTTCAAGGTCATTGCGGCGCGATGAATGACCTTGGGAGAAACGGCGTAGCGGAGCTTTCGCTCTAATAAAGGCGTAGCAGAATGTACGGCACAATGAAAAGTCCATCAAACGTGAATCAGCCTCTAGTGCAGTGCATCAGGGGTTATTTGTATTGCCTTTTTAGCCCGTGATTGCATCATAAAGTGAATAGAGAAGAGCGAATGAGTAAAAACATACTAAATGTGCGCGACAAATGTTTTCCCTCGATCAATTCAGCGCAGAATGCCTACTTGAAGACGACACAGGTACGTGGTAGTTGAGTCAGTTTTGCAAGAAAAAAATATTGCCTCTACGAAGGATGCATGCGCGACTGTTGTATCTGACTTGTGTAGAGCATATCGGTTGCTAAAATCTTGGTGCAGGCAAAACGGCCAGTAACATTACACCGCTTCTATGCGTCATTTCGCCTGAATGGATGAATCTACGCATTCATGGCGAGCGATGTGACAAATTGATGGATATGACCTCAGCCTCATAGGCGCGGGGCTTTATTATGAAAGCGCCGTGCCCGGCGCCGCCGCTCAGTAAGCTAGGTATGACAGGTATATAGGCCACATAGATTTCGCAATCTCCGCTACGTAGTCAAATAACTTGTTCACTGATAACTACTAAAACGTACAATTAGCTGCGGGGTCACTGCACTTCTAACCCAGATGCACGGCGACGCAGTTTTCTGTTGTTTGAAAGGCACACTCGTGAATGATGCGGAGCGCAATGCCGGACGCGCTCCACATGCGCTCTGCGGGGAGCGCGCTGTTGCGGCAATACCAACGAAAAGAAAAATTAGGAGCGGGGCGCCAGCACATCCAATGCAAAACCCGTTGTCGTCGGGCACATCGCGTGCTCGCCGCGCCAAACATGTGCGGGCGCTGGTGGTTTATGCGATCTCTTCACCGCCACCCCCACACACCCAAGAGAGCCCCGCCGCGGCGGACATGACGCGCCCCGGCTCGTATTACGCTGCCCGGCAAACAACAATCCGGTCGTGTGTAGTGACGACAGCTTGGGCCGTGCACGCGCAATCCCAGCGCACGCGCAAGGCTGGCTCGCACGAGAATCGCGCGATCGCCGAGGTGGGGGAGAGCCGGGCTCGCCGCGTGCGCAACAAACGGGCCCTAAATCAAACGCACCGAGCACATGCAGAGCGCCGGCGAGATAGTTGCTGCGTGTCCTGCCCATCGGAGCCCCGGAATCTGCAGAGCAAACAGCCAACTGCAAATACCCCGTTATCAAACGTTATTACGCTAAAGACAGATCGGTTTCTCACGACTGCCGGACTGGCTGGGCAGCGCACGTAATCGCGGAAATAAAGTCGGGTGGAAAAATCATCACGCGGGCCGGCCGCCCCGAGATGACCGGAGGGAAAGGATCTCCCACGCGGAGAGGCGCTGAGGCAAACGAAGCGTACGGGGCAGAGAGAAAGGGGGAGAGCCAGCGCTCGGGAGGCGCGCGCGTTAGCGAGGACCCCGAGCTGGCGCAAAGCGAAGCTCGTTGACGCGCCGCTGCTCGGACTGCGGCGGACCAGCGCGGCGCTCCATTCATGCGCGTTCACGCGGGCACCTCGTGAACGTTTAGCGAGCCCGACGATAAACATCGATCCGGGTAATAGTACTCGGGGCCCCCGCATTTACATATAATGTTTATCCACGCGCTTTGCGAATGTGGATATTGCAAACTCGTGCGCGCGCGTTGCCGGCTTCGAAATTGGGGGCAACACGGAGAGGACGATTGCGCGGTGTGCGTCGCTGTACAGAGGAGGGAAGGAGGCGGTTAGCTAGTATCCAGCCCTCCTCCCGTTTAGCCTATCCCAATTCCGCGCGCTGTCTTCAGCCGCGGTGCCGCTCACAATGAGCACATAATAGGCACTTCTCCCAGGCTTGAGATAGCAGGCCCCGATAGGGGGCCGTTGATTCGGACTGCGCAGCTTTCCTAATGGAGCTAATGCTTTCGTCGGGGGGCTCTCTCCGCTGGCTGGGGAAGGGAGGGGGGGGTGCCTGTGAGCCGATGAAGGCCCACATGTACACACACGCGGTGCGGCGTGGATTTCCTTTTGCCCGATCTGCGGCACGTCGTGTCCGCTGCTCGCGCGTAATTTGAGCGATTATAATTCTGCGAACTAATTCTTGAGGTCCGGGTGAGGGGGGAAGCCCGGCGTGGGGGCTGCCGCGGATGTGTGTGCGCTGCACTCTGAACCGGGAAATCATTGCGTTCCCTCCCGCTTCGTTGCCGATGATATGCGGGTGCGCGCGCGTAAACGCGGATATTGTGGGATCGCCCGCTGACAGCGCGGCTCGCCTCCTCCAGGGGAGATTTGACGTCGCGGGTGTATTGAGGCGTTCCGGAAGAGAATGAAATAATGGCCTGAAATCGGCCGCAAAGGCCATCTCAGCGCATTTTAGATTTTAAGGCGCGATACGCTATCACGTCTCTTTTTTGGTCTGCTGTTGTGTCTCGCCTTCTGCCTTGTTATTCTGCGTAAAACTCTACGTCAGCTCGTATCTATTAAGGCGAAAGCCATATATGCCTCACTAAACACGAAATTTGACCGTCGGCGTCGGTGTCCCACATCGTCGGCGGCGTCTCGCGTCCTGTGGCGTCGGGGACGAGTGGTGCAAAAAATCATCATCACGTGATGATGTCACCATATGACGTCATGATGACGTAACAGATCGCAAAAGTTTGTGATGTCATCATGACGTCACAAATTCTGGCGTGACTTGATGTGACGTAACGCCGAATAATGTCCTTTGGGCGGTGAACAAAACCGGAGAGCGCGCGACCTCAAGAGAAGAAAATAAAGACGGCGCTTCGCAGCGGCACGTGAAGCCACGGCTTGTGTTCCCTGCTGGCATCGATTCTGGTTCAGCCATATCGTTCCTTCGCTCCTGTGGCATAAGCCTACACCGACATCACATGACATCGTAACTTGGTTAAAGTTGGGCTGATCACAGAGGCAGTAGAAAGCCAGGTGAGGTGCCTCCGATCCTGGAGGCAGTGCGAAGCCACGCTATAGGTGCATAAAGATTTCGGATGGTGGCGGGGCAGGATAAACACACCTAGGGAGCCTATATGACCGGTCGTTCATGTGGGCTCCCTAATGCATCGACTGAAATGAAAAAGAAGATGGCTTTCGCCTTCAAGTCGTCTTAGGTGAATGCACGAGGGACCCTGTGATTTCTGACAGCCAAACATCTCGACGTTTGTGTGGCATCTGTTTTTGGGCTGTACCATGTTCATCATCGCCATCATCATCGTCATCGTCCTGGTAACGACCCACTGGAGGGCAAATGCTTGTCCCATGTTTCACCAATTAACACGGTCCTGTGCTTGCTGCAGCCACGTCATCCCTGCAAACTTCCTAAGCTCATCTGCCCACGTAACTTTCTACCTCCACATCGCGCGCTTTGCATTCTCTTGGAATCCAGTCTGTTACCTTTAATGACCAGTGGTTATCTTGCCTTCGCTCTACGTGCCCTGCCCATTTCTCCTTCTTGGTTTTGACTAAGATGTCCTTAACACTCGTTTCTCCGCTGACCCGCCCGGACCTCTTCTTGTCTCTTAAGATCACACCTATCATTTTAACAGCGGAGTTGTTTAATATCGACGTTAATCACTGCGCGGCGTACCTCAGCTCCAGGCGGTTATGTGCTGCAGGAATTGGGCAAGCCTCACTGCTCACCTCCGGTCCACTAAATGTTATGAGCAAAGTCAAGCAAGGAAATAGCAACATGATGCCATCAGCTCCGTTCTATAATCAGTCTTCCCGATGTTAATTCAGTGAAGCTGTTTCAGTTTTTTTTTTCTTTCCATGGCTCGCTGCGTCGTCCTCAATTTAAGTTGAACCGTTTCCGTAAGCCTGCAGGTTTCTGCCGTGTAAGTAAGTACCGGTAAGATGGAGCTGTTATATGCCTTTCTCTTCAGGGATACTGGTCATCTGGTAATTCATGATCTGATAATGCATGTAAATCTATTTTTTTAGTTGTGGAGTCGCTTCCGAATGGACTCCACGCGTTTTTGCTCGCTTAGCTTACTTCTCATGCGCTCACTATTTGCCGTAATGTGCCCTGCAAGCCCCAGTGACATCGCTACCATTGTCGTCTTGCATTAACAGCGGCTCAACTTAACCCATTTATGCCTAAACTCAGAAAAAGTGACAAAACAATTTTTTTTTTCAGAAAAAGTATACGTCTACCTTCAAAAGAAAGCACAAGTTCTTTATTTACTGCCAGGTAAACGCAACACTGTTTTTCAAGCCGTCCTATAAATATAGGGCACTGGGCATTAGGGATGGTGTGTGTGGGTGTGGTAAGCCTTGAAACATTTCACATGCACACCGGCATTGCATTTCTTCCTCTCCATCACGTATTTCATACAAAGAACGCGTTTGCCCGGAGAAAGCGGTCGGCATTTCACGTGCACTTCTTCCTTTCCATGACGTCTTTCACACAAAGCACGCGTTTGCCCGGTGAAAGCGGTCGGCACGTGGCAGCATGAAAAGATAGCAATGTCTAGGCTTGCACACGTTGAGAATAAGGCCTGCTTTATGTTCTGTAGGAGGCTCTAGTCATCTGCTAACGAAATAGCGATGTTAGAGTGCATCAAAGAAGCGTCCTATATGTAGGACACTGGGCATATATGGGTTAAGGCGGTGGCGTGTACATTAGATTATCTGATTTAAAAAAAAGAAATGGGGAAACTGGGTTTCTGTGTGTCAAAACCACGATCTGATTACAAAGTACACTGTAGTGCCTGCCCATCCGGAATAATGTTGACCACGTGATTCACTTAAGGTGCAACCAATACGTAGTACATGGACGTTTTTCCAAGCGTAGATGGTGGTGGGTGACAGACTTCAGTTGAGGCGGCGGCGGCGTTGTGCGCGAAAATCCCGGCGCCGGTGAGTGTACGAGAATGCGGCCCTCGAAGTTGGGCCGGTCGCGCGCATATTTTGCATGCGCCGTTTTTCCATAATTGATGCTCTCTCCCCGTGGGCGTGTCGGTGATCTGCCGTTTGTGATACTGCAACATGATCTTTTATCGAAGTGACTTGTAATTTCACATTGCCACACTGAATTGTTGCCTGGATATGAACGCATGACCGTCCTTGTTGCCTGTAGCAACTGAAGTGTTTCGCTGCTAAGCACGTAGATGAAGGTCGAATTCCCAGCTTGAAGGAAAGAAACAGTTAAGGGGGAGCACTGCGCAATGCGACCCCAGTGCGACCCCATTTTCCCGATAGGGGAATGGCCCCTGAATTTTTTTTCAATTTATTTTTCATCCAACTCCCCCAAAACGTGACCGCGGCGGCTGCGATACTATTTAACGAATGAATAAACAACACACGTGACAAATTCTATGTGTTGCACTGGTATGAATAAAAATTCGGGCTGCTACCCTTATACAGAGGCAAGGGACGGGGAAAGCGTACGCACAGACAGATGACAAGGAAAGAGGAATGATGCAGACACAGAGACAGGCACACGATCACAGTCACTCAGCTAGGGCTTCATAACAGTATATCTTCAGCGCTGAATTTAAGTCGCGTGTACAAGCACAAGGTGTCCGTCATGCTTTAGATGCTACGACTTGTAATGTCGGTATTCCTAAAGAATTTGTGTGGGTCACTATCTGTCTCTCTCGTTGAGAGAGAGACAGAAGGAAGAGCAAAATGAAAGGCGGGAAGGTCAACCAAGCGCACGTCCGGTTTGCTACACTTCATGGGGGGAAGGATAATGGGGGGATAAAAATTATGGCTCCTTCGCGCGGGTGGTGCCAAGCCTGAAGGAAGAGCGGAGGTGGGTGGCCTTCCTTCTTTAATTTTTTCTGTCTTTCTTTCCTTCTCTTTCTCTTTGTTTCTTGTATCTGTTTTAGGGGTCTGCGAATGGTGAAATTTCATCTCGAATCGAATTCGGATCGAATAGTGCCGAACAGCGCCAAAAAATACCGAATATCGAATCGAATATCGAATACCAGAGATTCTATTGAAAATTGAAAGAAATAACAACGTTAATGTTGTAAGTAGGATGGAAAACTGGGCGAGTTGGTGCAGATTCATTGCAGCTAACAGCGCGAAACCCGTAGACGAGTAAGCA
>NC_051178.1:164978682-165012670 GCF_013339695.2 Rhipicephalus sanguineus | reverse complement strand
GCCACCACCACCGGATTGAGCTCGGCCTTAAGATACTTCCCATCTAAAAGTACGTAAGGCACGCACACTCCAAGCTACGATGCCCCCCTTGTCCCGGCAGGTGAAGGGCTCCTGATTTTTTTTTTCTAAATAGTAATTCTCCCATAATCGTCCATACAGTACCACAGAACGCGGTAGTACTATAGTGAGTTACAAAACAGCACTCAAAACAGTCTCTCTTGCAGTGGGAGAGCATTACTCGGCTCATTGGGAGACCCCGCTGTCGCCATAAGGCGTGGCAGAAAAGTGAAACGTGAATTACGTAATCTTTGAGGACGTGTACGTGGTTGTTCAGAAAGCGAACGTTCGGATACCGAACTGACAGGCGATTGACTAGATTGACACCCAATGCCCTCGGACAACGTCAAAGGGAGAGCCAGCACGGTGATCTGCAGCGAGACAACGTTCTGGTCTTTAATCGGTTAGCTTAATCGGTTGGATGGCTGGGCCGTTCCCCGGCTTAGCCATTTGTAGCACGAAGCCACAAGGTTTTCCTTGTGGCTTCGTGCTACAAACGGGTGGTTGTCTATTTTCCCTTTCTTAACCCTTCCGCCACCTTGCGGGTTTCCGCAAAACTGATTTGCAATATGTATCCAGTTGCTTCGAGTTGTCGATGGATTCGCCCTCGCGCTGCCAATTGCTAGCTTCCTGGTTAGCTCAATTGGTAGAGCGACCGCCCCGGATAGGCGTTGGTCCCGGGTTCGATCCCCGGACCAGGACGAATTTTTCGGCAACTAAGAGGCTTTCTTTCTGAGAAATCCGTATGGATTTCCTTGTGGCTTCGTGCTACAAACGGGTGGTTGTCTATTTTCCCTTTCTTAACCGCATGCTTTCTTCTGCAGACCAAAGGATTGTCAGTTCCATGGGTGAGATTTTAGATTCGGCACGGCTTCACTTGTACGCTATAGCACTGTTGTTTGGAGTCACAACCAATACCCTTAACTCCTAGTACAACAAACTTCCCTGTCCTTTCATAAATGTGGTTCGTCCCAAGAGATGATCGTTTCCAAAAAAATAAAAAATAAAAACGACGGCAAGCCAACTGGCAACTTGAATGGTCGTCCCTCAACTAGCACGAGAGGATGGTCGCTCGGACGCTGCAGATGTTGCTGCGACCGACGACTCCATGCATATGAATGTGCGCAATGGAAGGGACGGGAAAAGAGGGGCGTGGATTCATCTTTCCACGTGTATATTTCATTATTGTGCGAGCAGCACATGGAAGCTCATCCAGCTCAGTTGAAATGAAATGATGACAAAGAGCCTTCAAACCGCTCTGCGCACAACTAAAGACTTAGTGCACCTTCGTTGAAACCGTAGCCGCCTTTGGCACTGGAGCCCAAGGATCTGGATCTACAATACCGGCTATATGCTTGGCATTTGCTCTCATATTGAAGAAAATCTTCTAGGATAAAAAAACGCATAAATTGTATAGCGCAAGCACGAAACGTATACATATTGGTCACTTTTCGTGACATCGTTTGACCGCATGTTCAACTGCGTTAGATATCAGCTATAAATGAACCGCTCAGCTGCAGTTAGTGTATATCTAGCTATGCAACTGCAGTTACTAATGGTCCCGCTGCAGTAAATAATAGGCGACCGAATAAGTAGACCCCACACTTTACTGATGCGTGTACTGATGTTAGGCTTGATAATTGCTTGAAAATGCGCGGATAAACAGACACAAAAAGAAGGCAATAAGAACAGGACGACGCGCCCTGATGACGTGATGCTTTAGTTAACTCAGCTTAACTGTCTGCTATCGGTCGTCATGGCGGGTGTTACTGGGATGGCGTTCTATAAAATGTGCGTTCTGAATAAAAAATCTTCAGTTGTTAGTAAAAAGCGCGTCGTCCTGTGTTTATCGTCTTCCTCTTGTGTCCGTTTTGCCGCGCATTTTCAAGCAATAAATTCAAACGAACTCGCCCAACTTTCAATCCTTCTAAGCTTGGTACATAAATTAAGCGTCAGTGTTTTTAGCTGATTCCGTTTGTCCTGTGTGCGTCTTACAAATCTTACAAATACAGATGGAGGGGTTGTAGGTAAAAGCTGCTTAAAGGCAGCTTGACGAGCCTACAAACCTAAACGACGACAAACCTTGACGAGCCTACAAACCATCATGCGTCCTCGTCTTTACCAGTGCTCAACCACCGTCGTTCAAGATGCCCCAACATGGGGAAATCGCCACCCTTGTGCACTGATGCATGCACAAGTCCCAGCATGCACAACTCCCAGCCACTGCACGCAGCCGAGAGCCAAGCCACTACTCCTAGAACGTGACCGCATAAGGCTCGAACTACTCAACAAAGTTTTCGCCACTACCGCCAGAGGCGCTCGCAGCATCCCCGTTCACCGACATGATGACGTCATCATGTGACGTCATCAGGCCGGCACATATCGCCGAAATTTGTGACGTCATCGAGAGGTCACTACAAAGTTACAAAGCGTGACATAACATGATGACATCAGCACATGACATCGCCGCTTGGCCAAAGTGAGCCGATCACGGAGGCAGTGCAAAACCAGCTGATGTGCAGAATGCTTGCGATGCCTCCGGTCTTGAAGGCAATGCAAAACAACGTTAGGTGCAGAAAGCTTTCGGAGGAAGTCGGGGAAGGTCAATACACTGACTGAGAAGAAAAAGAGGAAGATGGCTTTCGCCCTCCAGTTGTTTCAGGCCAGTGCATATGGAACCCTGTGAGTTTTTTGTACATAACGTGGAAAAAAGATGAAAAACACGGCTGCGTAACGGATTCGTAAATCTTATTTACTTTGTTAAATACTAAATTTAATTGGTGTTAGTGAATATTAAAGCAATAAGCAACTTAGTCATGAAAAATCATCGAGCAAGAAGTGTTGTTGAGTGCATTGTAACAATGAATGCCGTTATGAAATGACACTTATTGAGTATACAACTATACATAGCATATTGAGTTTCAAAGCCTGGGTGCTAGTCAAGCAACGCCAAGCAAATTTATTTAGTTTTATACATGCCTTCCTTTATGGCGATTATCCTTTGCTTGTCATGGAGAGAGGACGCACATCTTTCTTGTTAAGTCGGGACTAGAAGGGCTTACGCATTTGAAGTCCCCTCTAGGACAACATGTAAGGCGACTTGGAGGATCACAGACGTCCAGGACAGTTTATGACTTGAGAAAATTTAATGCCATGCTCCCGTATCGGTGGTCGCGTCAAGCGCGTGAAGCGCCTCCTGTGGGGCCTTTATAGACGCTAACGAACGTTGGGAAGAAGATGAAAGGCGCCATGGCAATTGCTCCCATGTGAGGGCTGTGACCTAACAGGGAATGCTGTAACCTACAACCTTACGCTTACGCTTCGCTTAGGCAACTCCGGAAGAAGATGGTGGGTGAACTTTACCTCTAGCCCATGCGTTCTCAAGGGGACACTCTGGGCGGCTCGCGTCCGTATCGACCTTGACGTCCACGGGAATGGAGATGGTAGGGGAAAAAGGGGAGAAGGTCATAAAGTGTGGAGGTGGCGCTTGCCTCGGCGTAGTGTGATGGCGCTGCTGCAGTGTGACGTAGGTCACTGCGAGGAAACGGAGACGGCGAGGTGGCGCAGCGCGCTCATGCCGGAGGAACAAGCGGAGAGGTATCGAGAGCAGCAACGCGAATACAGACAGCGAAAGCGGCACCGCGCAAAAGCGGAGAATGCATCTAAAGACCGTAAGTCCGAGAGAAAATGTCGCCGTCTGAAGTCGTTCACGCCGCAGAAAGACGAAACATTTAAGAAGGAACACACACACACACAGCGCTGAACTCACAACTGATTCACAACTTCGAACGCAGGGCCTTTTTCTAGGCACGCGTCGAAGCAACAGAAAGATAACATGAAGAAAAGAAGCGATGAAAACCACGTGACAACTACTTGCCGAAAAAGACAATCAAGCGTAGGTAACCGCGCAGTTCGAAAATTCATACACCACAATGTACGCCCCCGATATGAAAGAAGTGAAAAGTATAATTGATCCTAAAACCAACCGGCAAACACGTTGGAGCCAGAGAAGCCAAGGCAGCCACACAAGAAGTGTTTCATCTTTCTGCGCTGGTAAATCTATCTTAACGAATAACGTGACTTGCTTGTCACGTGCGTCATAAAACCCTTTCCACCAGCCACTTGTGGCACATACCACCGTTACGCTGCCCGCGATATCCGGGTATTTTTTTTTTTTCGAAAGTCTGCCCTTAGGCATAATATTTATTCAGAAATACACATATAAATTTGCTTCGTATACGCCACAGGTTATTCACAGTCTGTGTCAAGCCGGGGACAGCAAAAACACGCGAAGAGGTTAAGGAGCTCGTGTCGCAGAAAATATGGTGCCGGCGTTGTCAATCAACGAAAAGTACCAATCGCAGCGAAGAATAAAAATCAAGTCTCGAACCGGAATCGAACCCAGGCGTTCTGCATGGCAGTCAAGTATTCTGCCGCAGAGCCACGCTCATGCTTAAACCTTCTTACGATAAAGACCCCATACAAGCGGCATGTTGGGCGACGCCAGTTATGGTTTCAGTGCAGGCTATCCGTTTTTATAACAGTGTAATAAGCGTTGACCGCACAAGCCGTAATCAAGCGTCGCTCGAATACGCCGACGACCACCAGGTATGATATGCGCGCCGTAGCACCGTAGCGTGCACTTAATTGCGATAGAACAAATAAAACTGGTATCTGCTCGAACGTGAGTTACACGTTACGCTGGACCGTGGACTACACGCCAGTGCAATCTACATGCCTCGCAAGCCCACGATATGCGCACAACTGCTGACCTTACACAAAGAAGTTGATCTACTTCGTAACGATTGGCTGAAAGCGAAAAATTCGGCATACGCAACTACTCGCTGACTGCTTCGCATGAACTCGATTTCCACAATGCTTGGGTTCTTCCGAATTTGTTTAATGTGTGGGCATTCTAAGGCTGCTACCCCCCCCCCCCCTCGCACACACACACACACACACACACAAAAAAAAAAAAAAACTAACACTGCGCGTCCGAAAGGCAACACGCTGCTGCCCATAGGGAAACACTAGTTTTTACGTTGGTGTTGTATTGTAATGCCGCATTACTGCAGAAGGAAAGCACGACTGCACAGTTGCCGTTACTGGTAACCATACCATCAAGCTATAGCGTAGCACAAATGATGCCTAATGCTTGCTACTGTTTGCTAAATGATGTCTCATATTGGTAAGCAATACAGCGCGCAAAGACGTAAGACGAGAAAGAGGGACAAAAAGCAACGCTTATACACATTATGTCTTTGCGCGCTGTTCCTCTTACAAGTACGTACCAACCAGCCGAAGTCCTCACTGTGCGACTATAGTATTGGCTCGTGTCAGCTGAATGGTGAATAATATCGGCTGGTGTTGCAGAATGTAGGCTACGGTGTTTCCACGGCCAATCACTACGCTGAGGAGGCCTGCCCTTTTAACAGCTGCACAATAGTTACGGTGCAACACGTATTATACAAGTGAGGCATCCGAACCGTATGACGACGTAGTGTATTTAGTCTTTAGCGGTCTGCCCGTGTCACTTATCCGCACGTAACGTACAGTTGTGCCAGATCACATGTATACGTTGTAATTGTTTTTCATTCATTCATTCATTCATTCATTCATTCATTCATTCATTCATTCATTCATTCATTCATTCATTCATTCATTGCTATGGCTATCAGTGCTTCTTTTGGTAGAACCTACCGCTTGCTTCATGAGCAATTCGTAGTAAACATTTAAACGAAGTCACTCAGGGCATTTTGATTACGTCGCATTAGTTTGGTTAAAGGATAAAATGGAAACTTAGTTTCTTTCCTGCAGTACTTTTTATCGTCCAGATTATGAGTAAGATATTTGGATAGGCAGCAGGACTCTGCAGTGTAGCCAGATCGTGTACGGAGGCTTTTCGGGATGATATCAGCTAGGCGCGCCCTGATTTGTTCGGCTCCATTGACAGTCCATCCGTGTGACCGTGTTCGGCTCAATCCACGTTTTGAGATTTTGGTTTATCTTTAACGGTACTGAACCGGGACTGCATACTGTTTCTCCCATAGTAGAGTACAAATGGTACTCAGAATGGTTCACCTTTTGTTGTCAACACCATTTCCCTTTAGGGACGCCTCATAGCTCTCCCGTGTAGAGAAGGCAGCGCTCTAAATTATGTACACTTAAACTGCGGAGCAAAGTTTGGAGTAATTCCGTGGACGACCACCGAAAACTTGATAGATCTGCACCACAGAAAGCGGGTATAGCCATGCATGATATAGTAAGCAAGGAGATGGGAAAGGGAAGTGAGAAGTGATTTGAGGGTAAGGATGAAGAAACAGAGGATGGGAGAGGGTAAAGAATGGCATAGCCTCGTATAGTATAGTTTATGCTCCATAGACAGTGGGTACGTTTCAAACAGCTCCTAGCATAGCATAGCCATGCATAGTACAGAATAGCCAGGCGTTGGTAAAGGGAAGTGAGGGTGAGTAGCAGTGATGTGAGGGTAAGGAGGAAGGATGGGAGAGGGTAAAGCATGCCATAGCCTTGAATAGTATAGTTGAGCAAGGGGCTGAAAAATTTCACGATCTCCCAGTAAACGGAACCATGTGGGGATGCGAAGGAGCGCATGGGTCGACATAAAAGTTCCGTTCATCACGGGCACCTTGGCCGATGTTAACGCGTCCTTGCATGTGGAGGACACCATGAATTTACTGTAGTTGCTGTTGCTGTTACTCGTCCCGAAATCTTGTTGGAGCACGCCACGTGGGTTAATCGCGCGTCTGTGGAATCTCGTTCCCCGACGCCATGACGTGACTGCTGAGTGAGTGTAAGGGGGAGAGGCCACAGCGTCTTACCCAGCTCTTTACACAGGCCCGAACACGCTAGCGCGTCCCAGCGCGTTCTGACTAGGATACAACGCGTTGGTTCATCGCGCGTCTACAGAATCTCGTTCGCCGACGCCATCACATGATTGCCGAGAGAGTGAAAGCGGGGGAGGCCAAAGCGTCTTACCATAGTCCCTCAATAAAGTATTGAGGGACTATGGTCTTACCCAGCCCTTTAGACAGGCCCGAACGCGCTAGCGCGTGCCAGCACACGTGGTTTTGTCTGCGTTACGACTAGTTAGGACAGCATACGGCCCACCGGGCCCCTAAAGTGCTCTGCACGTATCATCATCAAGGCGGTCGAAGAAGAAGACGAAGAAGACTTCTCCTTGGCGCGAGCGCGCGCTCAATATGTTACAGATGGCTATGGTAGGTTTTAGAAAGCGGACGGTTGCCAATGGAACTACGGACAAAGCCCAGCGCAAAAGCTGCTTCGCATCTAAAAAGTCACCCGTGATAGACGCGCTGCTACGCTGCAGAAACATCTCCCCTCGGCAGCAACTACCGCGCGAGCAGACAGCGGAAGGGCAAGGTTCTCCCTGCGCAAATATTAGAAGAAGTGAGCGAGCTGGCCGACGACATTTAATTGCGCCCGTTGCGCTCCTCGCGCCATCTCGCTGGTAATGAAGAAACGCTTGCCGTCTCTGAGTCCTGCCAGCAGTAAAGGGTGTGCATATAACGTTCGCCGTTAGCTACCTGAACGATCTGGTTAGCGCCACGCGCTTCGGTGCGAGAGGTCGCTGGTTCGATTCCGCGCTTCGGAAGCATTTTTCTGAATTATTTTTCTTTGGGACTTTTATATATATACATACTTATACATATACGGTGCATGACGGCGGCGGCAAAAACCAGCCGAGACTGTCCATACAATTGCTATCGCAATAAAAGTGAACCGAGGGTGAGGACTGATGTAAGCGTGAGGAGGACGGAAATGAGGAGGTGAGAGGGTAAACCATAACATAGCCATGCATAATACAGTATAGCAAGGGATGGGAAAGAGAGTGAGGCTTAGGAGGACAGAAAAGAGGAGGAGATTGGGCTATATAGAAAAAGATAAAGAAAGAAAGATGAAAGAAAGAAGAAAGAACTCAATATATGTTCGCCAGGTGGTGGCGCTTGCTTGCCGGCTCCGCTGTGTACTCAGATTTCGCAGTCGTATAACCGGCTTTCATTTCTTTTCGAGCGAAGGTTCTTATGAGTTACAGATTTCGGTGGCGGCCTTGTCGTACGCGAAGAAACCCGGCGCCGGAGCGTACAGAAATGTGGCGCTGGAAGGTGCGCCGGTCACATGCGTATTACATTTGCATGCGCCGCTTTCCAATAACTGACGCTCTCTCGATTGTGGGCTTCTCGGCGATCAGTAGTTCCTGATACGGCAGTCTGATCTTTTATCGAGGTCACTCGTGATTTCACGTTGCCACATTTCATTGTTGCCTGGATATGAACGCTGAGCGTCGTTGTTGCCTGCAGCAACGGAAGTGCTGCGCTGCTAAGCACGTGCATGAAGGCCCAATTCCCAGCATGGAGGAACAGTTAGGAAGGAGCATTGCACAATGCGAAGAAGAAAGAAGAAAGAAAGAAAGAAAGAAAGAAAGAAAGAAAGAAAGAAAGAAAGAAAGAAAGAAAGAAGAAAAGAAAGAAAAGAAAGAAGAAAGAAAGAAAGAAAGAAAGAAAGAAAGAAAGAAAGAAAGAAAGAAAGGTAATAGGTCAGGCACGCACACATCAAGCTTCGATTGGCCGCCCTTTTCCCGATATCTGAAGGGCTCCCGAGTTTTTTTGTTCTTTCTTTTTCTAGCTCTCCCATAATCGTCCACGTAGTACCACAGAACACGGTTGGGCTACAGGGGGCGAGGAGTTACGGAGTCGCCCTCTATCTAATGCGCCTCGCTTGCGTGGTAGGGTAGTGCTGGCGTGCTCCTCATATAGGTTTGGCTGGCGGTGCTCCACGAAAACACCACGCGGATGCCCTCCTAGACATTTTTGTAAATCGTAACGAAAGAAGTTTTTACAGTCAATATAGTAAACGTGGACAAAAAGAAAGCACGGAATTGTTTACAGGCACTCTTTGTTTACAGAATAGTACTTACAGCGAACGCACATTGCGCGCGGTCGCCTCAAGGTATTCCCAAACAAGCATCTTGCGTAAAATGCAGGCGATCCCTGAGGGCGAACTATGTGACGTACGCTCTTACAGTGGTGGGTCTGTATAACTAAATGGGGCATATGAGAATAACCTCCATTCAGGAATCGCGCGGCCGCAGCATATATGAGCATTTATAAATGTATACAGTAGTAACCGTTGCATGCGTGTAGGCGTTATCAAATCTTTTCGATAATAGTTGATGACTAACTGCAAGGAAGTTGGCGTCTTGTGTGCGTCGTCAGCAAGATTGGTTTTTTTCTTGCAAGCTCTTGGACCTTTCGTTATCATTGTTACGCAAGTGGCGTCGAATTCTACTTGAATGCTGACGAAGACAGACCGTGATGGTCCATGAAGTAGCAATGGTGGCAACTCTGGCTTCTCTATAACGTGCTAATTCAGCCTCTCGTTGCTCAAGGTTGTCGCACCCTGCCGTCTCGCTATGTCTACTGAATGAGTGGATTCAGCCTATCGCTTGCGATAAAGCGCACGACGGCCCAGCCGGCGCGCCATTCATGGCGATAATGAACGACTAAACACCGGCGAATCAGCCGTTAAACCGTCGCCTAATCACATCGTAACGCAGCGGTGAGGCTCCGAGTGAAAGCAGATGTGATGCCTCTGCGCGGAGGATCACGTGGCGTGACGTCACATCCGCCACACTTGCTCTCTTGCGGTTCAAGGTCATTGCGGCGCGATGAATGACCTTGGGAGAAACGGCGTAGCGGAGCTTTCGCTCTAATAAAGGCGTAGCAGAATGTACGGCACAATGAAAGCCCATCAAACGTGAATCAGCCTCTAGTGCAGTGCATCAGGGGTTATTTGTATTGCCTTTTTAGCCCGTGATTGCATCATAAAGTGAATAGAGAAGAGCGAATGAGTAAAAACATACTAAATGTGCGCGACAAATGTTTTCCCTCGATCAATTCAGCGCAGAATGCCTACTTAAGACGACACAGGTACGTGGTAGTTGAGTCAGTTTTGCAAGAAAAAAATATTGCCTCTACGAAGGATGCATGCGCGACTGTTGTATCTGACTTGTGTAGAGCATATCGGTTGCTAAAATCTTGGTGCAGGCAAAACGGCCAGTAACATCACACCGCTTCTATGCGTCATTTCGCCTGAATGGATGAATCTACGCATTCATGGCGAGCGATGTGACAAATTGATGGATATGACCTCAGCCTCATAGGCGCGGGGCTTTATTATGAAAGCGCCGTGCCCGGCGCCGCCGCTCAGTAAGCTAGGTATGACAGGTATATAGGTCACATAGTTTCGCAATCTCCGCTACGTAGTCAAATAACTTGTTCACTGATAACTACTAAAACGTACAATTAGCTGCGGGGTCACTGCACTTCTAACCCAGATGCACGACGACGCAGTTTTCTGTTGTTTGAAAGGCACACTCGTGAATGATGCGGAGCGCAATGCCGGACGCGCTCCACATATGCTCAGCGGGGAGCGCACTGTTGCGGCAATACCAACGAAAAGAAAATTAGGAGCGGGGCGCCAGCACATCCAATGCAAAACCCGTTGTCGTCGGGCACATCGCGTGCTCGCCGCGCCAAACATGTGCGGGCGCTGGTGGTTTATGCGATCTCTTCACCGCCACCCCCACACACCCAAGAGAGCCCCGCCGCGGCGGACATGACGCGCCCCGGCTCGTATTACGCTGCCCGGCAAACAACAATCCGGTCGTGTGTAGTGACGACAGCCTGAGCCGTGCACGCGCAATCCCAGCGCGCGCGCAAGGCTGGCTCGCACGAGAATCGCGCGATCGCCGAGGTGGGGGAGAGCCGGGCTCGCCGCGTGCGCAACAAACGGGCCCTAAATCAAACGCACCGAGCACATGCAGAGAGCTCCGGCGAGATAGTTGCTGCGTGTCCTGCCCATCGGAGCCCCGGAATCTGCAGAGCAAACAGCCAACTGCAAATACCCCGTTATCAAACGTTATTACGCTAAAGACAGATCGGTTTCTCACGACTGCCGGACTGGCTGGGCAGCGCACGTAATCGCGGAAATAAAGTCGGGTGGAAAAATCATCACGCGGGCCGGCCGCCCCGAGATGACCGGAGGGAAAGGATCTCCCACGCGGAGAGGCGCTGAGGCAAACGAAGCGTACGGGGCAGAGAGAAAGGGGAGAGCCAGCGCTCGGGAGGCGCGCGCGTTAGCGAGGACCCCGAGCTGGCGCAAAGCGAAGCTCGTTGACGCGCCGCTGCTCGGACTGCGGCGGACCAGCGCGGCGCTCCATTCATGCGCGTTCACGCGGGCACCTCGTGAACGTTTAGCGAGCCCGACGATAAACATCGATCCGGGTAATAGTACTCGGGGCCCCGCATTTACATATAATGTTTATCCACGCGCTTTGCGAATGTGGATATTGCAAACTCGTGCGCGCGCGTTGCCGGCTTCGAAATTGGGGGCAACACGGAGAGGACGACTGCGCGGTGTGCGTCGCTGTACCGACGAGGGAAGGAGGCGGTTAGCTAGTATCCAGCCCTCCTCCCGTTTAGCCTATCCCAATTCCGCGCGCTGTCTTCAGCCGCGGTGCCGCTCACAATGAGCACATAATAGGCACTTCTCCCAGGCTTGAGATAGCAGGCCCCGATAGGGGGCCGTTGATTCGGACTGCGCAGCTTTCCTAATGGAGCTAATGCTTTCGTCGGGGGGCTCTCTCTGTTGGCTGAGGAGGGGAGGGGGGTGCCTGTGAGTCGATGAAGGCCCACATGTACACACACGCGGTGCGGCGTGGATTTCCTTTTGCCCGATCTGCGGCACGTCGTGTCCGCTGCTCGCGCGTAATTTGAGCGATTATAATTCTGCGAACTAATTCTTGAGGTCCGGGTGAGGGGGGAAGCCCGGGCTGGGGGGCTGCCGCGGATGTGTGTGCGCTGCACTCTGAACCGGGAAATCATTGCGTTCCCTCCCGCTTCGTTGCCGATGATATGCGGGTGCGCGCGCGTAAACGCGGATATTGTGGGATCGCCCGCTGACAGCGCGGCTCGCCTCCTCCAGGGAGATTTGACGTCGCGGGTGTATTGAGGCGTTCCGGAAGAGAATGAAATAATGGCCTGAAATCGGCCGCAAAGGCCATCGTAGCGCATTTTAGATTTTAAGGCGCGATACGCTATTACGTCTCTTTTTTGGTATGCGGTTGCGTCTCGCTTTATGCCGTGTTATTCTGCGTAAAACTATACGTCAGCTCGTATCTATTAAGGCTAAAGCCTTATATGCTTCTCTAAACACGAAATTTTGACCGTCAGCGTCGGTGTCCCGCGTCGTCGGCGGCGTCCTCACTCCCTGCGCCGTCGGGGACGAGTGGCGCAAAAAATCATCATCACGTGATGATGTCACCATATGACGTCATGACGACATCACAGATAGCAAAATTTCATGACGTCATCATAACGTCATAAATTCCGGCGTGACGTGATGTGACCATAGGTCGGCAAAAAGAGTGGAGCTCACTCAGACTCACTAACGAAATATACTTTTCCCGGAGGGCTCACTCGGACTCAGACTCACCGAAATTTTCCTCAACCGGACTTACTCGGACTCAGACTCACTAAACTTTTTCTCAACTGGACTCACTCGGACTGAAGCTCAACAGCACATTACTCACCCGGACTCGCTCATACTCTGACTCACGGCTTGACCTGAGTCTGAGTGAGCCTGAGTGAGTCGACACATGAGTTCGTTAGCGTAAAATTTACTTTTTCGGTTCCGGTTTCAATGCTCTTAACGCCAATGTCTCACATAATCAGTGCTCTACAATATGCCATTTGATCTTGTACCTTCTGATACGACTTATCAGATGTTTCACTCCGGTAAGGAGATTTGTATGAAATACGCGACTCACACGAAATATTTGTATCATGAACTTCGAGTAGAAGAGTTGGCGGGGGGAAGTCAGGCACCCCCACCCCCTCCCGACTCACACCTCCGATGAATAAATATTGGGATGGTGCATGATGGCTAGTGCGTTGAGGTATATGTGCATAGACTCGAGTATAAACTTCAGCCTATATAAGGCTGATAGTAATGCTGAACATGAGTAGATAGGACCCTAGGTCAGCAATAACAGGTGGAGCTCACTGAGACTCCCTCAAGAAATATAGTTTGCGCTTACGACTCACTCAGACTAAGACTCATAAATATCTTCTTCAACCGGACTCACTCAGACTCAGACTCACTAAAAATTTCCTCAGGCGGACTCGCTCAGACTCAAATTCACCAAAATATTACTCACCCGGACTCACTCATACCCCGACTCACGGCCCGATCTGAGTCTGAGTAAGTCGACTCTAGTGGTTATGGCGCTCTACTGCTGACCCGAAGGTCTCGGAATCGAATGCCGGCCGCAGCGGCTGCATTTTCGATGGAGGTGAAAATGTTTGAGGCCCATGTACTTAGATTTACGTGCACGTTAAAGAACCCCAGGTGGTCAAAATTTCCGGAGCCCTCCACTACGGCGTCTCTCATAATCATATCTTGGTTTTGGGACGTTAAGCCCCAGATATTATTATTATGAGTCGACTCATGAGTGAGCTTGCTGACCTATGGATGTGACGTAACGCAATATAATGCCATTGTAGCTCCCTCCTTTGGGCGGCGAACAAAACCGGAGACACGGCGCTTCGCAGTGGCACGTGAAGCCACGGCTTGCGTGAAGCTTATAGTGCATAGACCCTTTTTTCAAGCGCTTATCCCTTCTACTGTAGCCTCACCCCCTCACTATGCTTCACGAACAAAGGAGGAGGGGGGAGCAGGAGAGCTCGGGCTTGACAATGTACGAAAGGAATGTACTTACTGATTGTGTCCACCGAGATTACCTATGTAGACATCTATGTGTGTTCCTTTTTTTTTCTTCGAGGATGCACGTGCTTTTTCTATGTCCGAGTGTATATTTGTCATCTTTTGTCCTCCTGATTTTTTCATTTCTACATTTTTCTTATTTATTTTTTTTGTCGCTCTACCTGCACGGAGGACGATGCTATAAAAGCGCATCGAAGCCTCGTACATATTCCCTTGATAAAGATCGGTCTCCGATCGAAACATTGACAAATAAACTCTTTTGAGAAGCGTGCATCCTTTTCCTGTTTGTCTTACGGCAACCGATGACAGCCTCTTCACAATCTATGTATAGATATATATGCCTTCGCACAGACACACTCATATGTAGAAGGTAGGGGCCCCTCTTCTAGCAAGCAAAAGTGGGCCCCCCTGCTGTAATTCCCACTGGGGTGACGCGGTTATGTAATAAATAAGTAATAAATTAACTAAAAACTTGAACGTTCAAGGGCTTAAGGGGTAATGGCAGTTCCAGTGCAAGTTGTCGACGCGAGAAACAATTCCACGTAAAGCTTTTAGTCAATGCCAATTTAGCCGCGTGCACCTCCTCGGCGTGAACGGCAGCGTACGCAGTGGCCCCCACAGTTAAACGTCATGTGTGCAACATGCTTTTATTTCGATGAAACAAGACGTCAAATGAAGGCTTGGCGTCTTCCTAAACACGATTACAAGCACGGCGACTAGAGAGGCAAATGCGGTATTTACGGCAACACAAGAGTCGAAATTCACAAAGGCGATCTCAGACCACTTCGCCATACTTGGCTTTGAGTCACAGTCGCCATAGTTACAGCAGGCAGTGAAGAAAACTGGCGGCGAGAGTTTCGTAAAATAATTACAAGCGACCTTATTAAACGTAATAAATGTCCCTGTTTTGTTCTGTTGAACCGTAAAATAATTATTCCTTTATTTTAAGTTTTATGTCAAATCTAGCATTCTTTGTTTTAATACCATATTAGGTACTGCTCAGAAACATGGCCTTTGAGATGTACATTACTTTTTCGTATAGACTCCGAGATGAAGGCGGCGGGGGGTGCGATTTAAGCAACACAAATATTGTTATGCTGACGGTGAACTCCGTGCCTTCACAATTTATTTTATCTAGCTTTGCTTTCTTTATTTAATATCAGTGCAGTATTGCAAAATAAGGTTTATATAAGTGAAAAGTACTGCCATTGTTTAGGAACTACTTCGTGTGTAGCGCGGAGGCATGCAAAATATGAGCAATGCGGCCTCGTGGGCGGAGCTTATATTTATTCTTAGGTTGTCACCGACTATAGTTCACTGTACTATGACGGCGTGACCGAATGTATGTTGCATACTATTGCATGGAGTAAGTTACACTATTTGTTCGTGTCCTGCTTAATTGCTTAATTATGCATGTTTAATTAACTAACTTTCGAAGCTGCGAAGCAGGGCAGAAAATTCCAAAGTGAAAGTTATAGATCAGATTGCAAAACGTCTGGACGGTCAGTTTCTAACTGATTATCTATTAAGTATTAGTGTTTTTCTGCTTACTACAGACGCCTGCGAAATACGAAAGATACCTTGTGACATGCGCGCTTGCGCGCCACCGTGATTGCAGTGCTTCCTAAGGTTCCTCGTACAAACGATATGCTTTCCTCGCGGCGGTTCAAGACAGCAATAAGCAAACGCAGCGGTTATCACTTGTGCTACCGCTAGCAAAACGTGCGTCATCGCACACCTCCACCTTCGTCGTTACCCTATCGTGGCAGCCCACCCGGGCAAATCCTATGGTGGACATTTGCACGCGGAACGTTACGGAGCACTGTAATGTAGAACGTTAAGGGTACCCTGTATATGCACAGCTGTAGACCTCGACCGCGCTGATCTACTCTGGTATAAGCGCTGGACAGATGACACTGCGACTTAGAGTTCGGGTTTTTCATGTAAATGAACGTGTTGAATGTGTTCCAATGAATGAATGAATGAATTCTAGCTCCACACTTGAAAGCTACATTGGCGAGCTATAGTGCCAGTTTTTGTAAGTTGGTCATGTACTATACTTCGCAATTCATTCAACACGCAGGTTCATTCGATAGCGCAAAGGCACAGAAGCTGCAATGTTCCTGCGGCGAGTTTGATGTGCTTACACATTCTGCGACATCCTACAGACTGTTAATATATAACTATATATACAGGACCTTTAGAGCGTTAGTGTCAGCTTTTTCTTCTTCTTCCCCGGGCTGGCATGGCTATTTTCGCTTATGTAGTTTAATTCTATTGAAGGCGTTGCGTAGAAATGTATCTAGTCTGACAGGTTGGAGGGTACAAGAACGGAGAACACGCTCCTGTCTTTCTATGCTGTGTAGGAACTTTGCGCGCAGCGTCACACTATCCCGGTCATGCACCCCAGCTACGATGCGCTGCCAATAAACGTCCTTCTCGTATCTGTTGCTGTCGCGCTCAAAGCCCGACTCCGGAGCGATGCAAGGCGTCGTTCGAGACGAAGACGCACGACGCGCCTGACACCCTTCGGTGCCGCGCGTAATAAAAGGATTCCCCGCGCCTTGTCTTGCTTCAGTTTGAACGTGTACGCCTTTTCGGCTCACAATGGCGAGGTTATACGACCTCGCTACACACGAAATGAAAGATGCGTCTGCTTCCTTCAGTACAGACAGACGTCACTCCCGGGAACCTCGCGCGAGTTTTCTTCACCGCGCATAATAAGAAGAGGATGACGAAAAGAAACTTAAAAAGAAAATACTGGGCTACATGCACGAGGCAGATGCAGACGTATACGCAAGACCCTTACGCACCTTTACGACGAGGTCGAGCAAGTTTGTATACACCTAAAAGCCAGCCTTCGTAAATTAAAAAAAAAAAAAAAAAAAAGAACCCAGGGAGACGGCTACGCGCGGGAGTAAAAAGCTTTGTGCCACCGCCATGCTCGGCTCTTCGCATACACGATCTTTCTTTACACGCGGAGAACACGAGAGCAAGGTTCCAGGACGCTGGGAGACTTGTATTCCGGATCGCGTGTCTCACGACTCGACGCGACAGCGTAAGCGAAGACGACGACGACGCAAAAGTGGAGAGGAGGCCGAGGAGGGCGACAAGAAACGACGATTCTAGCGAGAGCTTTTTGTGCGTGCAGCTCTATAGTTGGCGGCCGGCAATCGTAAATAGCGAGAAAGGTAAATAAACTCCCACTTTGCCCCACGCAGCAAACGCTTCGACATTGTGAGCCAACGGGCGGAGGAGAATGAGTGAGTCTGTATTAGCCAAAAAATAATAAAATAGGGTGACTATATTGCCGCCCGAACGTATACATACGTGTACGAACGGGACGCGCTGTGTATTTTGCGAGTGTCGCGTCTCGGTCGCGTATTGCAATACAGATGTAACAGCCTAGGGAGCGCAGGATGCACTATACCCCCTTCGGCAGCCCTCGCATATGCTTCTTCGTCATGCCAGCGGAGGTCCTGTACGACGCTCGGTTATGCATTCATACATGCGCCATGGGCGGATGAATGGGCAACCCAGTTAGGGCACAGTTTACACCTCCCGTCTCGTGACTCCATTCTATCTCGTTCTCTCGTTCTATAGGTCACTCCCTCGCCTGCTGCGACGTCTGCGGTGACGCCGAAGCGCTGCATACTGTCGCTGCATGCACATAGTGCGGCAGTAGCAGCAGCAAACCAATCGGACAGGTTGCTTACGGCGAGAACGGAGACACACTATTCATTCTTTATTAACCCGAGCGCTTCTTTTTTTGTGCCCCTTTTAGGGACCGTTTCGGTCGCTTTTCTATCTTCTATTTCCGCCGCTGTTTGTACGGCTGTTTCGGGGCCCCGCCATAAATAGCCTATTATCAAGTTTGACACCACGACCGTGCGTTTGGAGTTTACAGTCGCATCGGGCTGCCGCGTTTTTCGCCATTCAGCCGTTGCCGTTTCGCGTACGTTAGAGGCGAGTGGATGCTCCGAACGTTCTTCTGGCGCTTCACGATAGGTAGGAGGAGGCTGCGTAACACGGCTGATTTACGAAATAGATGGGAAAAAAAAAGAAGTCTACTCGCAGCACGAGTATTAAACTGGGCTTGCGACTGCTAGCACCAGCATATTGATACTCGTGGGAACTGTCGCCGAATGGGCGCAGCTTGTCGCTAAAGGACACGTTTAGGAAAAATGCGTTGTAGGGTAGTACGAAAAGCGGATTAGAAAGTGAGACAGCCAAACAAAGCATGCAGGCACGCGCATATGCATGCATAACAAGAGCGGACATTGAACGCAAATTGCATTTCAGAGATAGCTGAGAAACATGGAAGATAAGTGTCATAACTTTATTTGCCGGAAAGAGTGTTACGTTATCGCGAAACACAACCTTTGGCTTCTAGCATCAAGAGAGCGACCTTCGCACGATTATCCTCTAGTTGTAAACGTATCATCGTAAAATTTGGTGCCGAGGAAAGCTGTATACATTCACCATTGCTCTTAGAAAGCGAGCCTCCATTATGCACGGTGACATTACGACGCATATGATCTTTCACCACTAGTTAGTACTCACACCTGCCAATTCCGCAACTATGCACCATGCGAAGGCGTCGCGTTATACACAGAAGTTATCGATAGTCACCTTTCTTTGAGATATAAAAAGAACGACGCTGTATTGTTTCAATCAACGAAAAAAAGAAAACGTGAACGCTAATTTGCGGTCAGTAATGTTTTCAAATCGCTCACAAAACTAAAGGTAACGGCGATGTCCCTGAAGCATACAGTGCATGACCTATACCGGGAACTATAGTAGAAACCTGCAAATGTTTGTTTGTTGACACCTGGTGCGTACTAAGCGTTGAGAAGAACGGTATTCGACTCTATCCTCTCCTTGCTGCCATTGTATCGCCTACCATTCGTAAACCCTCAGAGTACACAGGGGGAGAAAAACGCGCACCACTTCTACGGGAGACGGGAGACGCGCGAAACGGTTGCTCGCACCTATAACAGCGTCGAACCCCGACGCTACACACCGTATACCATGTATACGCGGAGCCGCCGCGCGCGCGCGCTCTCTAGCGTCGGCGTCGGCGAGCGATTTACTGCCGTGTCGCAGCTGTGGTGCTCGTAACTCAGCCGCTGTCTTGTTAATTAGCCCGGTGTCAGCGTCTCAGGTGAGACCGCGCGGCCAGAACGGGTTTGCTCGCGACCCAAATCGCGCCTCCCTCGCACCCGCAGCGTATATAGGTACTCCCGTCGAAGCAACAGCCATGCTGCATGCAGCCATCCAGCCAGGCAGCCCGGGCCTGTTATACGTACGCTGACGGGTCGCGACACCGCGCGAAACCGAAACGATGCCTTTCTATCCGGCCAGATTTACGGTGTCCGCACCAAAAGGTGAAAGGCCTTCTCTCCGCTTCCTCCCGTTCTCTTCCTCTTCTTCTCGTCTTCGTCTCCACGCACCCATTCTACACGCTTCCGATCTCAGACTCGAGCGTGTGCTACTTCGGTTTTGTTAGCACGACGTTTCTCACTCTGGGAATGTGTGTGTGTGTGTGTGTGTGTGTGTGTGTGTGTGTGTGTGTGTGTGTGTGTGTGTGTGTGTGTGTGTGTGCACGATCCGCGAGGTTGCTCAAAGGGCCCTGCAACATCTTTTTACGTTATCACAGAATTGCATTACCATGAGATTTTGTCGCCTCACGAGTCTCCCGACACGTACATTTATCGAGCCCGTCAATTTTTATAAGCGGAGTATAAGCGTCAAGTATAATTACGATCCCCGCACTTTTCTATTCTTTCGTTGTCACGAGCGCGCTACCAGATGGGTAGTACGAGGGAGTGACGCACCACACAAAATCCGCCTTTTCTTTCCGTTACCTAGGCACGTTCATCATTTCCCAAGCGGGAAAGTATCGAAACGCTTTGGTGGCGTCTCCGCATGCCTTTTCATCCAAAACAGACATCTTCAATCATTTTAGTAGAGGTGGGTGGTAGGTGACACTGTCCAGCCCGGACCGAGAGGTCCAAGGTGGCCAGCGCAAGGACCAGGGCCCACGCCAATGGGTACCCGGACTAGGAACCCCACCCATTCAGTCATAAAATATAATAAAAAAACACGGTTGATCCCTCCCTCATAGGAATCGGAATAACACGAAAGTAAAGCGTGCCCTTACAGAAGTAACTGAATGCTTACTGTACATTGATATAAGAGAGTTTGCACAATGTATAATGATGTCTGGCAGGTACTGGCGCCGTTTAACGTGTATGCACCCATTTTGATGATTGGTGGTACATCTCCGTCCCGGCGACTAACGTCCATGTTAAATGATTAAACAAATTCTTGTGGTAGCTGTAGTAGTTAACAGTGAAAGCGTAATCAGAGAACGAGGTGTGATAGCCAGAAGAGCGTCGCATATTGGACGCAGGACTTGGTCGCCATCCCGCGGCATGTTAAAATGTGATTGAACACCACGGCCGGACTAGAGAAACGCAAAGCGCGTCGTGCCGCCCCAGTAGCCCGGCCGCGATTTTTCTCGGGGCGAGCGCGGGAGCATGGAACGCGGTGTTACAGCCAGGTGAGGCAGGCGCGCGTCGCAGCGCTATTTTTGGTTTGTATTCGCCTTTTCGGTCGGTTTCAAGATTGCGATAGCAGCAGCAGGTGTTGCACCCAAGAAACTTCCGGTCACTTCAATTATCACTCTCTAACACCGAAGCAGAAACCATGCTATTGAAGTTGTGCCAGAGTAAGGAAAGACTCTTTTTCCGCTTTCAGGTAAAAAGAAGGCGCTGAAAGTGAAGGACTAACTCTTATAATGTTGTGTGTGCAGCTCAGTAAAATATTTTATAAAATGTTTGGCCAGACACAGGGAGACAAGTGTTGAAAATGTGCCGGTTACTCGCAAAGGCTTTTGTTCCTCGACAACGCTACTCGGCTACTCCGGCGCACAAAACCAGAAACCGTCCAGCAGCTTTGTTTGTAAACAGCGAAAGGGTCTATTAGCGTGATGCTGAGTGCGGCCGACGCTTTTACGACGCTTGGGCAAAGGTCGCCACCTCGAGGTGTGTTAAGGCATTGACCAAATTCAACTTCTATTGAAAACGCGCCGAATGGGACGGACGCGTAACGCGTTGCAGGTGCTAGTCGCGGAGGCCACAGCAATGACGAATTACTTTACCACTCCCAGAGGTCAACACCACCCAGCCGACCGGGAGAGTGGTAGATATAAAAAGGCGCGTTCGTATTACCTCCGCAGTCTGTGTGACCGTGGCGCAGTTAAAAAAGAAAAAAAAAAGACCGTGGCGCAGTGGATAGCGAGCCCGGGAACTGTTGCGGACCGAGCGGTCGTGGGTTCGATGCCCGTTGACGGTACCTTTTTTTCTTTGCCATCTGATTGTGTATATTTTTTCGACGTCATTTCCGTGACGGAAATACGTCACTGAAGTCTTGGTGGACCCCGGCATAAAACACTTTCGTGTTAAAATTTTAAAACAACAAGAACGCACGCCTTTCGATCTCGGCGTCTTTTCTTTTCGCGATCCCGGTTGTCCCCGGATAACACCACAAAGCTACGCAGCAGCCTCTTGTAACGTATCTGTATGGCTTTCCATCGCAATTCTATAATTCTTCAATAGAGAAGGTGTAGGCAAGGAAAATAGAATATGAATCGCGTTCGCATTACCACAGCGTTTTCCCGAAAGAGTGTTTCCCGAGTGGCTGAGTTGGCGTTAGATTGATAACAAGAACAAGATATACCGTATCTATTGAATAACATAAATCTTATGTTATTCAAAAACGAGCCCTTAGAAGTCACCTTGTTTCCTTCATTCATAGCGAGGGTCTCGTTCGGCAGACTTGATGCCTTCAGGTAGTATGCGAGGGATTATTGGTCAGCTGCCAGCTTGTAAAAAGATCACGTGCTACATGACGCCAACAGGCAGAAAAAGAGTGTTCCACACTCGCCGCCATGGCTGCGACCGGCGCTGACTAATACTCCTAGGTTTAAATGTACATACATACCCCATAAAGTGGACGAGAGGATGACCGCCGCCGTAGCTCAGTGGTAGAGCATCGGACGCGTTATTCGAAGGTCGCAGGTTTGGTTCCTGCCTGTGGCAAGTTATCTTTTCGTCCACTTTACTTCCTTCACATTTATATTCTAATTACTACCCCCTATACTTTTATATTCTAATTAACACCCCCTATACATTCCTTGGCATTATTATCTCATTATTATTGTGTATAAATCTTATGAATGTACACGGAAGATCTTCTTATCATTCTTCGAAAATGCACGAGATAGATAGATAGATAGATAGATAGATAGATAGATAGATAGATAGATAGATAGATAGATAGATAGATGGATAGATAGATAGATAGATAGATAGATAGATAGATAGATAGATAGATAGATAGATAGATAGATAGATAGATAGATGCCGATGACACCTAACCCCCTCCCGGAAACAGCGTTCTAAGTCGACTCGAAGGCGAAAGCTACCTTTTCTTTTTCTTCTAAGTCGATGTATTTAGAGTTACTGTATATGCCTAAAGGTAGCATACACAGTAACTCTAGATGTATTGAACCTCCAGCGACCCTCTCCGAAAGCTTTCTGCAACTAATGTGGTTTTGCAATGCCTCCAGGATCGGAGGCATTCTAAGCTTTCTGCACCTCGCCTTGTTTTGCCCTGCGTCCGGGATTAGCCCATCTTTGGCCAACTAATGATGTCATGTGATGACGTCACCACGTGACGTCACGTTATGCGACGTCACAGTGACGTCACGATGACTTGACAAGCTAGGGAGTCTGTAACGTCATGATGACGTCATAGGGTGACGTCATCAAGTGACGATGATTTTTTGCATCACTCGTGTTGACGCCGCCGGCGCAGGACGCCGACTCAGGACGCCAGTCAATTTTCGCGTTTGATGAAGCATCTACATGCTTTCGCCTTAACAAAACTCTACGCTTTACGCACCACTTAGGCAACTCCTAAAGGATATTGCACGCGATTTTTACGGCGATGTTTACCTCTAACATTCTTAGGGGGATTACTCTGGGCGGCTCGCCTCCGTATCGCCCTTGGCGGCTACAGGAATGGAGACTGGTAGGGGAGCAGTGGAAGAGTGTAGCGGCGCTGCTGCAATAGGACGTAGAGCACTCAGAGAAACCGGACATCGCGAGATAGAACAGCCGGAACAACAGGCGGAGTGGCGTCGACAGCAGCAAAGCGAATGCGGGACCGTACAAAACCAGATAATGCAGCCCAAAAACCGAGTCCGAGAAAAAGCGTCGCCATCTGAAGTCGCTCACGTTGAAGGAACACAAGCCGACAGGCGCCTACAGCAGAAACGCGAATATAGATTCGCTGGTAATCCGTTCCCACATGAATGTTGCCGACCCACAATTTTAGGGGCGTAGCTCCTCTTAGTCTAACCTTGTCCCATGTCAGGCGTAACCGCGGCAGTATCTCCCGAACAGTATAATAGATGGCGCTGTCCTATAGAGATGCATGCAAACTGCAGTTGGGTGACGATATACTAGATGGCGCTGTACCATAGAGATAGAAAATAAAATAAAAATAAAAAAACATAAAAAATTTTAAAATGGAAAAATAAAAAAAAAGAATGAAAAACGGAAAGAAAGAAAAATAATCAAAGCGGCGTATCGCTTTGATTACTGCTGGGGCGAAACCACTGAACATTTCACGGTGTACACATGATTGCTTCAGGAGCTTCTCCCAAGCTCTTCATCATTCACCCGTGGATATGCTGTAATTTTTTCCCCCGCTCTCCTCATTTAAACTTCTCTTTTTCTTAATGTTGGAGCTTTCAAGGGCTATTCCCGCCCCCTAACAAAAAAAAAAAAAGGAAAGAAAGACACCTCCGCGCTTCCGCAAGGTAACACACTGCTGCCCATAGCGCTACGCGTGTTTTTCTTTTGGGCACTAGATGGTAACGCCGCATAATGCAGTTTCCGCTACATTTAACCATACCATGCAAGCTATAGTATAGTATAAATGACAGCTAATGCCAGCTACTGTTTACTAAATGATGACTAACATTGGTGAGGAAAACAGTGCGCAAAGTGGTAAGATGAAGAACAGGGATGAGAAAACGCGCTTCGATGTCTTACGTCTTTGGGCGTTATTCCCCTTATATGTAACGAATAGCCCAACTCCTCAATCTGCGACTAATATTGGCGTGTGTCGGCTGAACAATGAATAATGTCGGCTGGTGCTGCAGAATATAGGCTACAGAGTTGCCACGAGCACTCACTACGGTGAGGAGGCCTGTCCCTTTAACAACTGTGCTATAGTACGGGCGCAACACTTATCATACAAGTGAGGCATGCGAACCGTATGACAACGCGGAAAATTTTAGGCTTGAGTGTCTGCCCGTGTCACTTGTGCGCATGCAATATACAGTTCGATGAAAGCACGTTTATATATTGAAATTGCAACATTGATTGTAGGCGGGCCAGTTGGTACACACTGAGCGTGAAAAACGGCTCGCCGAGACGGGACAACGATAACGTTGTTAGTCAGCGATTTGTTTGTGTGCTTCTTCTCGTTGTACCGTCTTGGCGCGTTGTCTTTCACGCTCGCCATAGACTATTTTACGGATGGGTTTCGGTGCCACCATACTGGGCTGTTAACCTTGCCGTTTTGTATCTTGAACAAGAAAACGAACAGCGCCACGGTGGCCGTATACGCATGAAAGCGGCGGGGTTGGTGCATTCGGCGTTTCCTGACCTTATCAATTCACGTCACGAGATACAAAAATTAGAAAACATCAGTTTAACAGCCCAAGGCGGCGGCGCCCATATGTCTTAGGCAAAATAGTCTATATATTATAATTGTTTTAACAGCGGAGCTGTTCAAGCTTTTCGTTTGTCCGTATCGCGTAGACCAGGAACGCGCGTTGCCTAGCAACCACGTCGCACAGCTGTGCCTCGCTTCGTATAGAAAGAGAACCGTATGATTGCGTTGCTATGCGCGTGAGAACGAGAAAAAGATGGAGAGAAAGAGAAAGAAAGAAAGAAAGAGAGAGAGAAAGAAAGAAAGAAGAAGAAAGAAAGAAAGAAAGAAAGACAGCGAAAGAGAAAGGAACACAGAGAAAGACAGACAACGAAATAAAGAGAAAGAAATATATATAGAGAGAGACACAAAGAAAGAGATAGCATTGCCCTGTATGGCATATAATAGCAAGGGGGTGTGAAAAGGAAGTGAGAGTGAAAAGGAGGAAAAAGAGGATACGAGAGGGTGAAGCATTGCATAACCATGCATAGTATGGTATAGCAAGGGGGAAGGAAAGACAAGTGACGGTGAGGAGGAGGGGAGAGCCGTGCAAAGTCGCACATAGTATGATATAGCAAGGGGTGAGAAAAATAAGTGAAGCTGAGGATGAGGGAAATAAGAGGGGTATGGCCACGAGCTCCACTGCTTCCTCAGTCTTCGCGCAGGTAGTGCGTAGTTGCCCCCATTTCTTTTAGATGTGAAGCATCTTATAGCGGAGTTCAATCCGGTGGTGGTGGTGTGCGGCGTGACCGCCCTTACTGCGCATGCGCATACCCTCTCCACTCCTCCTCTCCCACCACCTTTCCCCTCCTCCTCTCCACATCACCTCTCCCCTTCCCTATCTCTTTCCCCTCCCCCTCTCATTTCCCCCTCCCCACTTCCCCTCTCCCCCTCACCACTCCACTCTACATGCCGAAACACTGCTTCGCATCGCCTCATGGTCCCCTTTAGCGGGAGATGGTGTAATTTCATTCATTCATCGCTGTTGCTGTGTGCTTCTCTTGGTGGAACCAAGGGGGTTACAAAAAGATTGCTGGAGTGGCGATTATTGCGCAACAGTAAAGCTGCGCCCGCCATCTCAGTAGGGGCACGATAAACCATCGGCGTTAGGCGAAGGAAAGCGAGCGTTTTCCTCACACGCCAGACGAGTTCAATATGGCAACTTTTACGGGTCTGATACTGCTCCAAGTGTGTCTTTGTGTTGCTAGTTTTCTTTAATAAGCCTCAAAGTCATGGCAAATTTTATTGGAGATCAATCGCCAATACTCCTCTCGACTGGTTACTTTCGTCGGCAACAACGATCTTTTATTTTATAATTAACGCAGTATTTACCCTAACAGATCACAGCCATTTGATCTCTAAGTAGGCATCACCTGAAAAAAGCATGTTTCCGAGCGCTATGGTGGGCAAAAGCTGGCTTCACAATTGCTGGCAAGGCGTTGCGAGAGCTTCCACTCCAGAACTTTTAAAGACGATAGTCTTTCTTGGGGAACTTAAACGCAGAAATTTTCGTCTGTCTGTTTAGAAAAAGTTTATTTTATCGTAGGACGTTACGAACATTTAGAAACAGTGTCCGTTCAACAAGAACATTAACATACACAAATGACGAAACACAATACACATAAAACGTTTAAACAGAAATGTCGAAGTTCACAGTGTGTCCCTAACGCATGCTACTAAGAACTAGCATGCGCACACTTATCACAATATAGACAATGTACATGACTATGTATATACACAGTACAGATGACTTGCTGAACATGCCAGCAAATATGTACAGCATTATGTACAGCATATTTTATGGTATATGTAATTTGCATAATTTACAGTTTGAGCATGAAATGTGTATATACAAGAACCTGCATGGCTACGGGGATATGCATACACAGAAATAATAAATACAAACAGATTTTATACAATATTATTCACTGTGTGATAACCTGGCTACAAGAACCAGGTCAGATGAAAAGCTAGCCGCACACGTCCATTAACTACCGACAGGAAGCGGCACGACCACTGCCGTAGAAATTCCTCTTCCCCAAGGAAGAACAATTCCTCCGACAAAAAGGACAGCAGTTCCGAGTACAACCGTTCCAAAATTGGAAACAGAGCACGACGACGGTGACCGGCTGCAACAGCTTCGCACCTGTTACGCCACAAACAAAAAGCCCCCGCAGCAATTAGAAGGCGTGCAAAGCGACTACGCGAGCAACCACCAGATGTAACAAAACGATTAACTCCTAGGCCACGGAAACCAGTGTTAACGGCTCTCCAAAATACCCTTGCAATTACACATTGCTGCAGCACATGCTGGTTAGACTCTTGTAGCGGACAGTTCGGACAAGTGGAAGATGGCACCATGCCCCACCTCTCCAGTCTGTCTCGTGTTGGGAGTACTCTCCATCCCAGCCGCCACATGAAGTCGCGGAGATGGCCAGGCAGAAAGGATGCCGTTATCGCGCTCCACGAGACACGGCTGGAACGCGCTAGACGAGCTGGAGGAACCAGAGGGAGCAGCAGCGCCGCCGTTGTGTCTACAACACGGTTTTCTAGAATGTTTACATCTGGGCAAACCTGCTGAGCGTGGCGATAAAATGCCACTGCCGTGGAGTAAAATGCAGGCATGTTAAGTGCTTGCGGTGCAGAGTTAAGCCGTGCTCCCGGTAACAAATAACGTATCTTAGTTCCTAAGAAATAGCAGGCAAGATCACGCGCGGGGCACTGATCACCGTGTAACAAACGAAGCAAGAATCGCAGAGCAAGCAGCCGGCAGCGAACAGACACAGACGGGAACGCGAATCCACCCCTGTTACGTGGTTGCCCAAGCGCAGCTCGGCAAACCAGCTCAGGTCCACCTGACCAGAAAAACGAGCCAAGAAGGGATTGCAACGATTGAGTAATTCTCAATGGAGGCTGTACAACATGAGAAATGTACCATGCACGGCCGCGAAATACAGTCTGTGCTAAGTACCTTCTTTCCAACAGTGGTAATTCGTATTCTCGCGCTTCCCGGACTTGTCGTTTTACATTCTCGAGAACTGAAACCCACACGGAGGCTGATATGCCGTAGTAGCCATAATCAAGCCCCAGAATGCGAATAGAGTTGCTTTTTTGAAGACCGAAAAAGGGACTTAGGCAGATATCTGGAGAACCAATGAACAAATATCGACATTTCGAAAAATTTAATGCAGCACCTGAAATAGACCCATACTCAGCAAAAAGCAGTAGGCAACGGGATAAGCTGTCCTCGTTCTTTAGATACAACGTGATGTCATCAGCGAAAGCTGTCACCTTCACGGTATCACTACCAGGTAGTGGAAGGCCACCAATATATGGATCTTTAAGTAGGGAGCGCAGGAATGGTTCGAGGCTGAGTACAAAAAGTACTGGGGATAGAGGACAACCTTGACGAACTCCGCGGGTAACAGGAAATGGGGCACTTTCATAACCATCAAGAAACAGCGTGCTGTGTATATTGCTGTATGCGTTTCTGAGAAGCTCAACGAAGTCTTGCGGGAAGCCAAACGCCACCATTACGCTAAATATGTAGCTGTGCTCAAGGCGATCGAATGCCTTTTCTTGATCAAGTGAAACCAAGAGTCCACGTGCTGATCTCGCCAACGTGTACGCAATTATATCACGCGTAACAAAGGAGAGACTATGAATTTCTCTTCCAAGAATCGAGCAGGCCTGATGATGTCCTATTATGGAAGGCGTCAGGCTTCTCAAACGGCGAGTGACAACTGCTGCAAAAGTTTTGTAATCAACGTTGAGAAGCGTAATTGGTCTCCATTCCTCTGGGCGAACAGACGATGGGTCATGTTTAGGTATTAACACAATTCGACCATCGTGAAAGCTATCAGGGAAATCAAAGTTCTCGAAGCAACGGCAAATAACAGAAGTGAAAGTGGCACCAATGTCATCCCAAAATGTTAAATAAAACTCAACGGGCAACCCGTCCGGCCCAGGAGCCGAACCGCGCTTCATGGAAGACAATGCCTCTTTCACCTCATCAGCTGACGGACTTGCACAAAGTTGTGCAGCTACCTCTGGTGGAACCTGAGGCAGCCCACTAAACATTGTGAATGTCTCGGCGGTACCATGATGCGTTGACATTGTCGTACGAGCCATGTTTTCAAAGTGAGCTACAAAAACTGATCGATCACGCGCGGGTGGCAACGCAGCGGGAAGGGCTCTGGCGGCCTGAGTTCCCAACGGATTCGACTGTCTGAGAAGCGAGTTTCTCGCAAAGCGCAGAACCTCGGGGTGAGCACATGGATTACGTCTGCAACGCCAAGCAGCCGCCGACAACGACGATGCGGCAATAAGGCGTTGGAAACGTCCCCTTAACTCTCGCTGCCATGAGCGCATCAATGGAGTTAGTCGATCCGCCCGAAGAGCAATGCGTAGCTTTGTGGCAGTGTCCGCTAGTTCTTCCGACATACGGCGTCTGAGAGCACGCCCTTCGACTGAGCAGTGTAGACGCCACTGTACCTTGAGCGCGTCCCACGACTCGGGACCGGAACCGAACAGGGAGGCGCGCAAGACTCTAGACAAACTGGAGCGCGAACGCGTGTCATGCAGAACGCGGATGTCAAGACGCCATGGTCTCACCAAGGAGGTTAAAAAAAAAAATTCTGGAGTGGAAGCTCTCGCAATGCCTTGCCAGTACAAGTGAAGCCAGCTTTTGCCCACCAAAGAGCTCGGAAACATGCCCTTTTCTGGTGGTACCTACTAAGAGATCAAATGGCTTTGATCTGTTAGTATTAGTACTACGTTAATTATAAAATAAAAGATAGTTGTTGCCGACAAAAGTAACCCGTCGAGTGGAGTATTGGCGATTGATCTCCAATAAAATTTGCCATGACTTTGTGGCTTACTGTTGAAAACTAGTAACACAAAGACACGCTTGGAGCAGTATCTGACCCGTAAAAGTTGCCGTATTAAACTCGTCTGGCGTGCGTGGAAAACGCTCGCTTTCTTTCGCCAAACGCCGATGATTTATCGTGCCCCTACTAAGATGGCGGCCGCAGCCGCCATCTTTTGGTGGGCACGGCTTCACTCTTGCGCAATAATCGCCACTCCAGCAAATTTTTTTAAACCTCCTTGGGTCTCACTGAGGAAGAAAAGGGAAAGCAAGCCTCGAGCACTACTGGTCGATGGTCAGAAATATAAACAGGGGATGATGGTAATTGTATCACATCAGATCGCGACACACAAGAAGCTAGCGCACGTGGGACGTAGAAGCGATCCAATCTACTAGACGATGAACCACGCCGCCAAGTCCAGGCATATTGTGGTCCATGTACTAGTCTGTACGCATCGATCAAACAGAAGTGCTGGACCAGGCGACGCAGCTCGCGTGCGTTCCACTCAGATCGACCCCATCCCGGACCCTGCACGTCAGCTCGCGTGTCTAATACACAGTTAAAATCCCCGGCGAGTATGACATACCGACCGTCAAGAAAATACACGTCCAGGTCACGAACAAAATCGTTAGACATAACGGCTTGAGCTGGCCCATAGATACACAAAATGCGTAGCCTGAATGACGATAGGACGCAGTCAAAAGCCAGAGCACGACCTATCCCGTCATAGAAAACGTGATGATCTCGCAAGAGAGCTCGGTTAAAAATAATGATTCCAACTCCACTAAAGCGAGATGTCGCGAAAGAAAAGTAACAGTCCAACTTAAATGTGCGTTTGAATGCATGAACGTGGCCAATGGTAAAAAAATTTGTTTCTTGTAAACACAGAACATCACAATGCTCTGCGCGAGCTATACTGATAACTTCAGCTTGTTTCACAGGATTACGAAACCCTTGCACATTTAAAGAAATAATTTTCAGGGTGTCGGCCATATTGAAATGTTAAGAGTGACCTTACTGACCTGGTCGTGTTGTTCAATTCGGCACCCCGGGGTCCGGGGGACATGCAGTGCACATGCTACACAACACACTTCGGCCCTCTAGAAGAGGGTCGAGGTTTCTTTGGTTGCTGGGACTCGGAGTGGCTATCCTGGGTGCCGTCCGAGCTGGTGCCATTCGTGTGCGCACGCTTGACTTCTCGCGGGACAAGCATCTCCACATCACATCCGTCTAGGCTAGGGGAGAGCTCAATGCTACTGTCCACTCCGAGGCTGAAGCTGCTTTCCGATGATTCAGGTAGCGGTAGGGCTGCAGGGTCAACGTTGTCTCCACCAACGACCTTGACCGTTGGCTGCTTGTCGAGGCGCGTCAGTAAAGAGTTCCCATGGCGCCTTGCAACTTGTTCAAGGAAGTCGCGAGCCTGACTTTCTGAAGGAACCGATGTGGTTGGCTCATTCGGCTTTAATGCTGCACCTGACGAAACGCCAGCGTCCGTACACTTCGGAACGTCTGAGACTACTGTGCACTCAGCCGCTGAAATTGATGATGGGGCCGGCGCGTCGGTCCCTGCATGCTTTTGCTTCTCGGCTTGAGACGCCGGCAGACATGGCTCGTTGTGTTTGGCTGAAATGGGCGCCACGTCAACCGTGGTGTCGCCTTTTGCTGTCAGCGAGTCTGGCAAACATGGCGCGTTGGGATTGGCCAAGCTACACGCTTCTCCGCTTACTATAGCTTCAGAAGGTAAATTCCTGAGTATTTCGTCCGCAGCTCCAGTTTCTCGTTCAGCTGTTACCGCAGGCGACACAGTCGGTAGAGGAGGGAAGGTCGCCGCAGCAGCATCCGAATACGAACGCCGCACTGGGCAGACGGTAGTGGGGTGACCATCTCCACAACGTCGGCACGGGCGGTCGCACCCTTCGCTTTCGTGCCCATGGACACCACAGCGACCACAGAACGGTGCTGTGCACTGTGCACGATAATGGCCACTGGAGCCACACCGACGACAAACACGTTGTAGGCCGCGGTAGTCAAAAGTGACTCGATGACCAGAAACTCTAAGGTAGTTGGGGACGGGATTCGTGGTGCTCATTTCCATCCGAACAAAACGTGTGCCTGTAAGGACTCCGCGTCGTGCGCTCACGAAGCCTGCGTTTACAGATAGCACCTTGCCGTATGGGGACAGAGCCTGGACGAGGACTTCGTTGGGGACGAAGGACGGCAGGAATAGGCAGGCGACGTTAGTTACCTGCGGGCCAACAGGAACGACGGGAATACGCTCGCCACCGATGGTCAGGTAGCCAGCGTCGACGATCAGAGTCATGGAAGCCATGCTCTTGACGGTGACTTGGAAGTTCATGCCTCCCATATGCTGAACAGAGTGTACCTCGGAGAGGCCAACTATTGAGGCCGTCGCGTCGACGACGGTCTCCGGACTAGTCCCCGCAGGGACAACAACATCGAAGGCTTGGGCCTTCGAAGGCGTCCACGACGTTGTAGGCGCCATGGCTTGTTGAGGTGGACGTCCCTGACGTGGAACACGCAGGGACGTCAACAGGATCACTCTGTCTTAGTCTTCCTCTGTCTGGAACGTCTGGTCTTTCTGTTTGTCGGCACGTCCCTCGATTCAGCCACTCGGCCAAAGTTGAACCACTTGCCCAAGGGCCAGCCGTCTTGAACTGGTGCGGCTGTTCATACTTGTGAACGTTGTCGATCAAAAAGTAAATATCATGCATATCTGAGGTGCAACATCACTAGGTAAGTATTAGGTGGCGTGTTCCTTTAATAGAAAATGCATACATACGTAATTTTAAGGACCCTAGTTTCTTAAGCTGCGCTGAAAATGCATAAGAATGGAAGCTTGAGCGAGTTGGTATGCGTTCATCTTTGTTGAAACAGCGCTCACTAGACGACGACGAAGTAAAAGAAGGCACAGGACAGGCAGCGCCTGTCCTGTGCCTTCTTTTACTTCGTCGTCGTCTAGTGAGCGCTGTTTCAACAAAGCTGAAAATGCGACTGCGCTGACATTTGCCTTCCTCCGTGCCCTTCGCACGAGCTCATTGTTGTGTTTTGGTTTCGGTTCTGTATTGCACTGTACGAATGCCATGGGTTGGTGTTGAAAAACTTTAGTTTTGAGAAGGCCAAGAAGGTGAAAAAAAATATTTAAAAAATGAAAAAGCAGCGTTGTGGACGGCCTTCAGGCTGCCGGTTGTGGGCGCCGCTCTGGCGTTCCTGTTTTACCCAGGCGACGTGTAAATAAAAGAGTGTGTGGAGAGTACTCGTTGAATGCGGACGTTTCTCTGCTTCAGTGTTTCGCGCCAAACCGCGTTTTAGGGGCGAAGCTCCTTAAGGCGGCACCCGTTCGTCCCTCGTAGTCGTCGTGGTCGTCGTAGTGAGTAACAAGTCTTACGCTTTGACCTCCAAGGTGGTGCCGGTGGGAGATTTCTCCTGTGCGTTGTTGAACAATAAAAAATTCGCAGCGTGCGCGTTAACTAAAAGCCGAATTCTTCTGTCTCTCATTCCCCATTAGCAGCCATTGGCATGTTCCAGTAGGAAACGTTAGTAGAAGTAGAAGTGTAAGTGTTAGCTAAAAGCCGACTTCTTCTGTCTCTCATTGCCATTAGCAGCCATTGTTTACCTCCAAGGTAGTGCCTGGTGAGATTTCTCCTGTGCGTGATTAAACAATAAAAATTTTGTTCAAAACGCCGTTGATTGATGAAATAAACCAACGAAAGACGCCAGATGTTTTGTAAAAGCAGAACGAAAGAACGCCAGATGTTTTTCTTAAAGTGTAGTAGTAGTAGTTGTATGTAGCCACCTCGCCCGATCGTCAACGGGCGAGGTGGACCGGCAACGGCGCGAGGACCCTGCCGTACGAGAGTTAAATCACACTAAAAGACATACTTTGCGGGCGATACACTCTAGTGAGCTTTCAACTTTTCGTCTTAATGTACATGATAAAGAAATTATTTCTACGAAAAACGCAAGGCACACCTTGAGCAATATATTTGGTTTTGGGACGCTAAATGGAACCATCAGGCGATGCGAATCCGGAGCACTTGCACGATCGCGTTACGTTGGCTTTCGTTGGGCATGCTACCGACCTCGCGTCGTGGAACGCGCGTCCTGTCTTCCCTCTAGCCTTGCCTTTAATTCGCGCAGGGCGAGCGGGGAATGCGGTCGCTCTTGGCGCTCTTTCGCTCGGGAGCGGACTTCTTCCTTGCATTTCACCGATCACAAGTGATAATGAAGGGACCACGTAAACCAACAGTACAATAAAAGTTTGATGTTTAATATATACACGATGTTTCACACTCTTTATATTATGTACTGGGCGCATTTCACCGAAGAGTTGCACGGTTTACAGATGATTCCCTCCGTAGCTTCGCCCCACTCATCATCATTCACCCCGTGGATATGCTGTGATTTTTTTCGGCTGGCTGGCGTCCCCG
>NC_051178.1:164945000-164978582 GCF_013339695.2 Rhipicephalus sanguineus | reverse complement strand
GCACGCGTTCATGTTCTCGCGCTTTGCGCATCGTGCCGACGCCACGCTTTACAACGAAACTAATTTTCTAATACTAGACACTTTTAGTTGGGCGTACGCAGAAGTTGCGTACGCTGCGCACAATACGTTGCGTACGCTGCAAGCGAAGCGTGCTACAACAGTTTTAGTTTAACGTACCCTGATGCGTTTCACTCATATAGATTAGTCGTACGCGAGATGTGAGTGTTTTCGCATGCTTATCAGCGCCACCGACGTCAGAAGAATGCTAGGTCCCAGGAGTAACGTGGCCCTCTGTGATCTGCACGCAGGACCTCCCGATGGCCTGGGTAATGGCCACTGGCATACATGTGAAGCCGCGGCGTTCGCTGTGTGCATTTTGGCGTCGTCCCTGGCTGCATTGGTTGCGCGCGTTGACCTTTGCCGCAAACGTTGAACATTACTATGTGCACACAGCTTTGAAGCTGGGTACACTATGGAAGAATGGCGTTTGATGGACTACGGCCGCACTGGATCGAACACAGCGTTCTATCTAGCGCGGCTGTGAATGAGGCTTAGCGTATACCTTACAGCAACTGGTCGTATTGCAGGCATTCTTGACTTTCTGATCTACTAGCAGTACTTTCAAGGAATCAAAGCTCGCCACAACGCTCAATGTGCGTTATGTTGCGGCATGAATAAAAGTAAGAGCCAAGCTCACGTTCTTTTTTTTACGGCGTCATTCGCCGAGAGGCCTGACAGAAGAGATAGCGCGTTCGCGCACACAACCTGTCGAAGACGGTTGCTTGAGGATTTCTGGGAGGACGCCAGGCTATGTCTTCCCACTGGTCAGGACGCCGGAACGTGCCGCTTGATTGTACCTTGTCTGGCATGGAAACATGGCCTTTCAATGTGGAGTACACACGACTTGCATCGGGTTCACTATTGCTGTCTGCGTCGAACGCCACTGCAGCCGCCATGGGCTCTCGTTTCTGGTTTTGTTCGAGATCTCGCGAGAACGCAACGTAGTAAGCGTTGCGTTACGTACGCAGCGTCTTGCTACGGGCGTACGCGCGCATCCCTGGAATAGATACGTTACGTACTGCGCATGCGCACTTCTCTCCCGTGGCCGTGCTGCGTACGTAGGCTCGTTACGTACGCCCAACTAAAAGTGTCTACTAATAGCGGCACGCCACTAGTCTCGCGTCCATACAAATGTCGCAGATTTCATGCTCATTAATAGGTTGAAAGCCAAGTGATCGGCGTGGGCGCATTCGGCACAACTTGCAGAGATGAAGCGCAAAGAACGCCACCACAACACCGGTCGCGTCTCGGGGGTTCGGGCTGGTTCGGGCGCGTCATGCGCTCGTTCATGCGTATGCGTTATGTGATCCTCCTGCTCGCGTTCCGAAGAGGGCAGGGAAGGGATTTGGCTTGCGAAGGCTACACGGGGTGAGCGGCAAGGGTTTGCAGCTCGCCTCCTCGCATCATGTTTTCGAGCCGCTACAAATTATTGTTTTTAGGGGCGAAGCTCCTTAAAGCGGCACCCGTTCGTCCCTCGTAGTTGTCGTAGTCGTAGTGCGTAACCAGTCGTAACGCTAGTACCAGATCTTGACCTCCAAGGTGGTGCCGGTCGAAGATTTTTCCTGTGCGTTGTTGAGCAATAAAAAATTCGCAGCGTGCGCTTTAACTAAAAGCCGAATTCTTCTGTCTCTCATTCCCCATTAGCAGCCATTGGCATGTTCCAGTAGGAAACGTTAGTAGAAGTAGAAGTGTAAGTGTTAGCTAAAAGCCGACTTCTTCTGTCTCTCATTCCCATTAGCAGCCATTGTTTACCTCCAAGGTAGTGCCTGGTGAGATTTCTCCTGTGCGTGATTAAACAATAAAAATTTTGTTCAAAACGCCGTTCATTGATGAAATAAACCAACGAAAGACGCCAGATGTTTTCTAAAAGCAAAACGAAAGAACGCCAGATGTTTCTAAAGCAAAACGAAAAGACGCCAGCTTCTTAACGAAAGACGCCAGATGTTTTCTAAAGCAATGGTTTTCTAAACAATGAAAATTCACAGCGTACATGTAAAATTAAAGTGAGCTGCAAGTCGTCATAACTCATTGAACCTTTAGTATAAACGCGCCCGATCTCACGTCGGTGATGATGTACTGGGCAGAATTCACGGAAGATTCACGGTTTACCGATGAACCTCCGCTGCTTCGCCCACTCATCATCATTCACTCCGTGGATATGCTGTGATTTTTTTTCTCATAATAAAGTTGCTTCGCTCTCTCTACTGTTTTTCTCAGCGTCTAACGGACCGATTAGAAACATTCTTGTGGCATAATGCTCTTTATTGGGCCCGCAACAACTTCCAATGTTTAACTGAAATTCGTTATGTCACCTGGTGAGGGGCCCTTTAATATATCTCAAGTTTGCTATACCTTTTTAGCTCGTATGTCATCATTCTGTAAATAATAATAACGTGAGTACGCTTGTGTGTATGACCATTTTTATTATTTTTTTCTTCAAGAAATGCTTGCATTCGTAGAGTCATTGCACGCTACGCAGCTGTGTATGCGATGTGCGCAAGTACGTTGTAGTACGTGCAACACTGCGCCTGTACACCCTACACCCCCTAATTGCGCATACCGCGCTACTGTATTCGATGTCATGCAATGGGCGACAGGATATGACACAATAACCTCTGCTTGGTTGGTATCACCCAGAAGCCTCTGAAAAAAGTTGTCGTTGTAACAAAGTCTGCGAATGTTGGAGGTACAAAAGCTTTAGGGTACATACAAGAACGACACAAACACGACACAGAAAAATCAATGCTTGTCGCAAATGTCGGCGTCTTCGAACGAGCGTTCAAGTTCATTGTGTTAGTCAGCACCTTTAGTGCGTCTCACAGTGTGCAGGCAAAAAAAGTTCAGTGAGAATAGCGTAGGGGTGTGCGAATATTCGAAATTTCGAACATGCGATCCGAATAGTTTGGAATTTGCTGCGACTCAAAATACATTTTTAACGCGATAGCGTTAAGGAGCTCGTGTGGCAGAAATCCCGGCGTCGGCGTCGGCGTCTGTGAAAGAAAAATTGTCACGGATGCAAATAACAAAAATCTGGGGTTCCATCCGGAATTGAACCCAAGCATTCTGAAAGGGAGTCAGATGTTCTGCCACAGAGGCGTAAGCTGCTTGAAACTGCGTCGCCAAAAAGTCATATACAGGCGTCATGTAGCGTGAGAAGCCGCACAACAAATATAATATTGTGTGGCAGGAGCGTAGGGTGGTTTAGGGGCCCGTTCATTACAAAACGCTCCGCCATAATTAATTCTCATCATCAGCTACAGCGTCAGTAAACTATTCAGCTGCGTTGGTGCGTGTCCTACGGATGCGTAAGGGGTACTTCGCTACTTCGCAAAATGATGAATTATGGCGTAGTGCGCACTTCGCAACTCTACTTGTAGTAGCCACCCTAGGAGAGTTTACAACGGCCACTGTTATGCGTGCAGACGTTCCTTTCCTAGTGGCATGGTTGAAGTGCCCACTGAATGAGAAGGCGATGCGAACGGGGCTCGATGGCTCGATTATGCTATCGCTTTGCACTCTCAAATAATATCAGGAGTTTTACGTGCCAAAACCACGATATGATTATGAGACAGGCCGTATAGTGAAGGTGGAGGACTGCGGAAATTTCGACTATCTGCTTCTTCATTAACGTGCACTGACATCGCACAGTACACGGGCCTCTAGCATTTCGCCTCCATCGAAATGCGACCGCCGCGGCCAGGATCGATCCCGCGACTTTCGGGTCAGCAGCCGAGCACCGTAACCACTGCACCACAGAGGCGGACCGCTTTTCCACTTTCGAAGGCGAACCTTAGGCGTCCTCTACGTTTTGCTATTGGAAATATTCGAGAACCTCGAGCAGCTCTGTATATTGTGTGTTTAGGAAAGCAGCACAGTTCCTTATATATGCGTTCGCGGAATAAGACTCGAAGGCAACAGTAATTGTTTCCCCTTTTTTTTTCCTCTCAGAAGATTGTATTTAACTCCCTCCCCTCCGGGAGCCTTCTACACCTCACGTGGGTTCGCATTGCCTCCGGGATCGGCCCACGTCTGGAAAAGCCACGATGTCATGTGATAAAGTCACAGGATGACGTCACTGATGCCGTCATGTGACACTGAGGTCGTATGACTTTTGGTACGGGTAGGGTGGCTAGCCACCCTAGTACGGGCGACGGCACGCATTAGCGCTAGTCCTGTGACTCCTGTCGTCTTTCATATTTTCGTCACTTTTAGCGCTAAAATGAATATCTGTCGGCCACACACATTCGCCCGACTATCACGTTACTTTTGACCAACTTTTATTACTTAGCTTTTTCGAGCTTGCATTGCCTCACAAGAGGCGTTGGTGTTGCAGGTGCGTATTATTACGTGCGTCTTACATGCGTATTTATTAAGGCGAAAGCCTTTGCTGCCTTATCAGACGCGAAAATTGACTGTCGGCGTCGACGTCCCGCGGCGTCGGGCCCAGCACGAGTGACGCAAATAATGACGTCACCACATGACGTCACAAATTGCTAAAATGTGTGACGTCATCGTGACGTCACAAATTCTGGCCTGAGGTCACGTGACGTAACGTCACACGATGCCATCATCACATGACATCGTAGCTTCGGCAAAAATGGGCCGACCACGGAGGCAGTGCAAAATCAGGTGAGGTGCCTCCGATCCTGGAGGCAGTGCAAAATCACGCTAGTCGCACAAAGCTTTCGGAGGGTGGCGGGGCAGGATCAATACATCGACTGAGAGGGAAAAGAAGATGGCTTTCGCCTTCGAGTCGTCTTAGATGAAGGCGTAAGGGACCCTGTGAGTTTTTTTTTTATGCGCTGTTTTCCAATAATTGGTACTCTCTCGATCGTGGGCTTATCGGTGATCAGCCTTTTCTGATACGGCAATCTGATCTCTTATGGAGGTGACTCGTCATTTCAGGTTACCGCACTTCATTGTTGCCTGGACATGAACGCATGACCGTCGTTGTTGCTTGTAGCAACTGAAGGGTTGTGCTGCTAAGCACGTAGGTGACGGTCCCATTCCCGGCATAGAGGAGGCTAACAGGAGGGAGCAGTGCGCAATGCAATAGAAAGAAAGAAAGAAAGAAAGAAAGAAAGAAAGAAAGAAAGAAAGAAAGAAAGAAAGAAAGAAAGAAAGAAAGAAAGAAAGAAAGAAAGAAAGAAAGAAAGAAAACGAGCCCCTCAATTCCCCTTCTTTCGTTCATTCATTGCGAGGGTACCGTTCCGACAGATTTGATGTCTTCACGTAGATCAAGTGCTACGTGACGCCAGCAGGCAAAAGAAGAGTGTTGCGCACTTGCCGTCATGGCTACGAGCAGCGCTGACTAACACTCCCAGGATTTGCGTGCATGCACATAAATACCCGATAATGCGGAAGAGAGGACGACCGCCACCGTAGCTCAATTGGTACAGCATCGTGCACGTTGTTCGAAGGTTGCAGGTTCGACCCCTGCCGGCGGTTAGTTGCCTTTTCGTCCACTTTACTTTCTTCACATCCATATCAAAATTACTACAATACACTTGAACCAGTACAGTTAATGTACCTTATACTTTCTTTGGCTTCTTTATCTGCTGGTTTTCGTTATGGTCATGTCACCCATGCTAAGAGTGAAACAGAGAGTTAGGAGGTGGTCATGAAGATGTAAATTCAGCTTCTTGAATGGTCCATCGTTCCAGCAGTGATATAATAATATCTGAGGTTTAACGCCCCAAAACCACGATATGATTATGAGAGACGCCGTAGTGGAGGGCTCAGGAAATTTCGGCCACCGGGGGTTCTTTAACGTGCACCTAAATCTAAGTACATGGGCCTCAAACATTTTCGCCTCCATCGAAAATGCAGCCGCCGCGGCCGGGATTCGATCCCGCGACCTTCGGGTCAGCAGTCGAGCGCCATAACCACTAGACCACTGTGGCGGGGCCGTTCGAGCAGTGACCTTTGCAACTATGCACCTTATGCACCAGAAAAAATTGGCTAGTTTATTCATTTATCATTACAAAGAATAACATGAAAAAAGTGAATTGTACAGATTTGACCAAAATAATTAATTATTCACATTCAATTTTTCCGACATTTCCACCATGACATCCAGCATTTCCTAGCTGTCTAGTGCACTGCTGTTACAAATGTCCCTATTGTATGCACATACGTCATGTGCAGTGTCAGTATTGTCCACTGGTGCATCATTTCTTTTTACAAATGAGTGCGGGAACAAAAGGCTCGAAGCAAGCAAACATTTATTTGCGGGGTAACTAAGCTGATGTCGCAGCCATGACGTCCGAGTTTGTCTGTCTCTTCGTCTTTTTTTTTTTTTGCGGACCGAAGCACACTGTCCACAACAGCGCTATCGCATGTACGATGCCCACTACATGGCTGCCCCCCCCCCCCCCCCCCTTGCGCTGTAGGCATTGCCGTCGAGCGGTTTAGTTGCTTGAGATGGCTTTGCCAGCGTCCACGTGAGCTGGCTTCAAACGGTCTATAGAGATCGTTTCCTCGCCTCCGTTGACAAGGAGAGTAAAGTACTTAGGGTCGCACTTGAGGACTTTAAAAGGACCGTCGTAAGGTGTTTGTGATGGAGCACGAGTAGCACCGTGACGGATGAAGACATGGCTGGTATGGAGTAATGATGGGCTCATATAAACGGTCTTGCACTGATGACGCAACGGCGGTGGTACAACAGTAGCCATAGTAGTTCGCAGGCGGTAGGCGTAAGAGTGTAGCTCAGCTGATGTCGGTTCCCAGGCAAAGAACTCGCCGGGTACGCGAAGTGTCGTGCCGAAAACCAGCTCTGCGGATAAAAACTGTGTGTCTTCTTTCACCGCAGTGCGAAGACCTAGTAGAGCCAGAGGCAGGCGCTCTGTCCATGCTGAATCTGCGCACGCAGTGATGCCTTCAGTTGACGGTGGAAGCATTCCACCATGCCGTTCGAACTGGGGTGGTAAGCTATAGTTTGTACTTGGCCGTCTGCGAGGCGGTGCGGTGACGGCGGAACTGCGCTTCGATGTGGATAAACCAGAGCTCTTTATCTGCGGGCCAGAACTCGGGAAGCTTCAGTGTGGCGACGGAAGGTGTTGCATTTTCGGGGAATTTTTGGGAGTTCGGTTCCATGGCGTCGAATAGGAGCAGCGGGACGAGTAGTTGCGATGCGTGAAGAGTCCGAGGTCACCAACTTGCGGGAACAAAAGGCTCGAAGCAAGCAAACATTTATTTGCGGGGCAACTAAGCTGATGTCGCAGCCATGACGTTCGAGTTTGTTTGTTTGTTTGTTTGTTTGTTTGTTTGTTTGTTTGTTTGTTTGTTTATTTGTTTGTTTGTTTGTTTGTTTGTTTGTTTGTTTTATAGTTTGTTTGTAGCCTGCCAAGTTTGGCACATACCCACTTTGGGGCATTGACCAAGAAGACGTATTGAAGCCTATGGATGATAACTACATTAATGTTTACCTCCCTATCACTAAAGTAGAAAAAGAAATTACAAAAATAAACAGCAATAAAGTAAGAAAAAGATTAATAAAAAATGGGGGCAGGAAATAAGTGCCATTACAATAACGGAAGTCTGAAATTCTGAGCCGACCAGACAGCTGAGTTTACCTGACCCGACCAAATTCGACTGTATGTCTTACCTTTATTCACATTTTATAAATATTTCACGAGTATTTTTTCAGTATTTCTTAAAGTAGACATTATGTTGGAATACGTTTAGTGGCTAGAATGAAATTACACACAGCATCAAAAACATCTCTGTGGCAATGTCCCAAAACAGAGGCACCGAAATTTAGAACATTTTCTGCAGTTAAACCTAAACCTATCGTCGAAAACGGAATAGCCAGAAGCCTTTTCCTGATTATTAAATTGTTGCGACATGACATAAAATAATGTTCAATAGATTCTGTTTCTTCGCAAAATGGGCAAAGGGGTGATATCACCAGACCAGCTCTGTGTAAATATAAGTTTAGTGGGGGGGGACACGGCATCGAAATTTGGTAATAATAACTTCAAACTTTCTACATTGACTCCACTGAGGTTTCCATGGAAATTTAAGGTGCTGATATTCTGTCCATTTAGTTATAGTTTCGATCATATCTGTACAAATTGCTAATTTTCGGTATCTGATCGCTGCTACGTATTCTACTTCTGGGAGTACCGAAATTATTGGTCCATCAAGGGCAGCCCGGGCTAAAGAATCGGCCAGTTCATTTAATTATATCCCGCAGTGACCTGGGACCCACAATAATTTCAGGAGTTTCAGTTGTGGCGGTACTAATGCGCGTAAAGTAATTAGGGCTCGTGATTGTTCTGAAGCTGTAAGTGCTGTACATACCGAAAGAGAATCTGTTATGATGATTGCGCTAATTTCGGTTGAAGGCAGTTTTCGAAGCGCCAAAATAATAGCCTTGAGCTCAGCTTCAAAAACAGGAGTAAAATCTGGCAGCTTCTCTCTCTTTTCTTCTTTTTTTGCGGACCGAAGCACCCTCTCCACTACAGCGCTATCGCATGTCCCATGCCAACTACACAATGTAAGCTTACTTAAGCTTGGTGAGCTTTTTGCCAGTTGAAGTTTACTTAGAAATACCATCGCGTAACTTGTATAGGAACTTAGGAAGACAAGGACAAGCGCATACTACCAACTGAACGTTTGACACATATATACCCGCAGATATCCGGAGCCGGAGCCAGTCCTGGATATCCGTAGCCACTCTTGGTCTCCGTGGCTGAAGGCGTCAGTAGAAAACGGAAGGCCAAAGACTCTGTAAGCAATGGTGCCGAAAGGAGGGAAAACAGCAGCCGTGAAAAAATCGCTGTAGTTCCGTAAACGCATCAAGTCACCCACCGCTTAAAAAAGGTGGGGCAGGGCATGTGCGTGTAGTTTCTTCGGCACCACATAAGCTTTCTCAGCTGGCAAAATTGACGTGTGCTGCAAGACGCAAGAAACGACTGTGCAAAACGAAGCACAGAACTCAGTTTGTTAACTGTGTCAGTAGCGTTGTCTACAAGATCCCACTTTCATGCGACGCTTCTTATATCGATCAAACCGGGAGATGTCTAAATGAGAGATTGCGTGAGCATGCGTGCAACGCACGTAACTTAAACGATGGTTTTTTTGGCGCAGCATGTCAGCAGGTGTGGGTGCAAAGTACAGTTTGGCAACACAACCGTGATTTATAAACATAAAGATGACCGCACAAGAATAATTATTAAAGCTGCAAGCATAGCGCGTGATCACCTGTTTTGTGTCAGCAAACCCTCAATCGCCCTGTCAGATCAAGGAGGTTATGTCAGACAGGGAACTCGTGTTTTTGGAAAGCGGCACATGCCGCAGAGGTTAACTATTTTCTGCAAGGCAATGCAGGCTATGTTCAGGTGTGGCAGTGATATCTTTTGTTTTTATCGTTTGTATTTCCTTCGCTGTGTTCTCTTATCGGTTGTTCTTGCGATACTTCTACCTGTAAATGTATATATGTCAATGCTGTCAAAGAAAACGTTCACTTGGTAGTATGCGCTTGTCCTTGTCTTCCTAAGTCCCAGTATAGGTTACGCGCTCGTATTTGTAAGTATCATGAATCACCAACTCGCCCTATCAGCCATTTTAGCCAGTTGAAGCCTCTCCGACGACTGGTGACTTAACAGGAATATTTGTAGTAATGTTAGGCTGCCGTGCGCGCGAATGCCACCCCGGGACACTAGAACCAGCGGGCGAGCACCCGCCGGCAATATTGCAGCACTACTGCCCCAGCGCAGCAGCCAAACTGTCCCAACATAATGATGATGATAGCTTCAGCAGCTCTTGGTCGTATGTTCACAACGTCATCGCTACCCTTATTTCCATTGCACTGTCAAATGTACACTAGCCCTTCTCAAGATTTTGTTTACGGGTTCCGCGGTACTGTGTGCATGAAAAGAGCTCTTAGCTGTCCCAAAACATTTGGGCTTTGTTTAGAAAAATTTATTATCACAGACGGTTAACATCAATAAAATTCAATGTAACATTTGCTTGCTAGACATACGTTTACGAGAATGGCAAAACAAACCTCAGTTACATGAAAACAAAAGAAGAAATGCCCGTCCTAGCGGTCTATTAGCGTCGCTCATGGAGCCGGAGCTTCAGAGCTAGCCTCGACTTGTGATTTGTCAAAACCATGTTGGCGGTTACGACCATGCTCGCCTTTTCTTCGCAGAATTAAGTTTCAAACGTTCTGCAGAAGTAAAATAAGGTACACGCGAGGTGAGATTTTATTCTCAACGTACGTTGTTTAACCAAACATTAAAAAATGTAAATGATGGCGGCTCTCAGAGAGGCGCCTCTATACTTATATTCAGCGTTGTGTTAACGAGTCCCAGAAAGTTAAAACAAATCATGAGTCCCTCAGTACGGCGAGCCTAATCATCATATAATAGTTTGGCACTCGCCAAAGAGCCAAAATTTTCATTTTTAGGGGCGAAGCACTTTAGGGTCTTGGCGTGTGGGCTTGCATTGTGCATCGCCGTCTGCTCTCGGGACGGTCCATTTCCTTGAGCGCAAGCGAGGGCGCCACCACTTCAGCGCTCACCGTGTGGCGAGAGAGAGCGAACGGCGCGCGTTGACTATGGAAACGCTCTTTCTGCGGTGAACGCTGAACTACCAGCTCGCTAGGAAAGAGAACGCGCCCTCGCCCGCGAGAGACAACGCAGACGCAGTATGAAAAGCCAGGGGCGGGTGGTTGAAATCTGGATGCCAGTAATTAAGGGCAACTCCTACTGCATGAAACTATCGTATGCGGATAGTGCTTGCTGTTCGATTACTCGGTAAAGGTGCTAGTTAGTCGTCGCATACCTGATTCCATTCCTGATACAGGTGGTAATCTTTCGTGCCTCCGTAGTTGAAGACATAGCGTAGGCTACATACCTGCCGCAGCTGAAGAAAGGGAAAAGAAGTAAGATATTTTGTACCAAAATCGCGCGAAATAGAAAGACTTCTGTCGAATGAGGGTACAATGGATGTGGAGTTTGTTAGGCCAATGGTCCACCGCACTTCGTGCTCACAACACCATCATGCAACCCTTGCTGAACACGGTGATTGATCTCATGCGACATGCGAGATGTCTATACGCATACGTAGTCCGCACGTATGGAAATACCCAATGCATTTGGCAGCTCTTCTGGAAGCCCTGTCACTACAGCGTTGAAGAGAGAAGCGTGTTCGGAACACCTTCGTGGGAGTATATTTCTTTTCTCATTTTGTACGCCATTAATGGTTTTAATACAGAGCTTCCTAGCCCGCAGAAAGCTTACGATCTGTTTTAGAGTACGGCCATGCACTGCTAGCAAGGCAGGCCCGCTGACATAATCATATGCTTTCGTAATATACATGAACGCAACGACCGCGATTTTCCCACCGTTCATTCCACGTTCCACAAACGTATCAGGTCAAAGTCTGAGTCCGTCCCAAATGCGCATTGCAATGACATCTCTTTAGGCCATGTTCTGGAGGGTTATAATGAACTCGGTCCACCATTGCAACCTGATGTCAACCTAATTCCTCTTTCTTTTTTCATAAATTATTCGAAGGATACACGATTTACCTGGCTTGAGTTGAGACTCAACATCTGCGATCACTTGGTGCACAGCTCTGCATGCTTCTGCGAGAAATCCGAGGCTTCATATACGTCAACGCTTGCGACTTCGTGACTACCATGTCGCTAAGTCCTAGCTGATTTGTAAGTTTCTTATGGAATCTTATGAATAACAGTGTGCTAAGCAGATAAAAAATAAAAGGGCATTAGTATTTCATTTCCAGCATCCTGTAAAATGAATGACTTCATGTTTACGTGTGTTGTGTTCCACGCATGTGCGTTAGCGATGGCAACCATTATGGAACATAGGCCGCACGACTTATACATACTTACGTGTTGCGCACGCTCACCTCGAGAATTCTGAACACCTAGAGATGCTAATAAGCTTATCGCCGTTTGATATCTTTCTGCCACACTGAACATTAGCCGGCACAACTTCCGCTTTGCAAGCGTCGCATCATACACCTTGATCGAAACTAAATTACTGCCCAAAGCGGCATGTATACAAGCGAGCGAAGGCGTGCGAAGGCCGCGTAGCGCTCGATCTTCGCGTGGCGAGTTATCCTTGAGGGTTCGTATATATGCCGGTTCATTCTTATGCAGGAGGTAATTAGTACCAAATGAGAGCGACATCGTGACGTGTTGGCGCCGCTTCACACCACCTCGGCGCCTCCGAGGTATCAGGTTCTCGACGGCTCACTTCGTTACTTCTTTACACACACACACCCGCCGCGGATCGCACCTTGTCCGATCACGTCGTGACGAACGCGTTTGGTCGTGTTGGAACCATGGAGTACTGTACACGTGAGCCATTGCTCGAGGCCGGGCAGATGGTGCATGCTGGTACTATTAGGCGCACCAGCCCCATGTCGTGGGTGCAAACTTTGCACAGCAGGGCAAAGCAGCGGGCGCAATCTTTCTATCGACGTTCATCACGTGCCGTCGTCGACCAGCATGCGTGTTGTCAGCGGATCGGCCTTCCTTTCGTGGCTAGATATCAACGGAGCGGCGTGGCCAGCGCGGACAAGCGTGGTAAAAAACGTGAGATCAACCGGAACCCTTGGCAGCTGCTGTGGTTGCGTAAATTAGACGCTGCTTCCGCGGGCTCGAAAAGATACGCACCCAGCAGCTTTTCCTTTTTGCCAGGTGCGCACGCGAAGCCGCCCTTCTGCGGTTCCATATTGGGTGCCGTATCGAAAGCGAAAAGACAACGCGGTAATAGTATGTACGAGACTCAAGTGTGTTTGTGGTTTCGCGCGCACGCAATCTCGAAACCGCAGTCTCGGCTCTCGCGCATTTTGGTCTTCCAGGTGATTCATTGGTCCGCGTTACATCGAACAGCGTTAGCCTCTCAGTGTGGGTTCATATGCGTGTGGCTCGCGAGGCGGTACGTATGATTTCGTCCCTCGGTTCGATCGAATCTTCAAAAGAAGGAAAGCAGCGCATATGCGGCGGACCGCCAAAACCGAACGGCATAATTCCTTCGCCCAAATTGGCATTCACACATGTACGTGCGTGCCCTACCCCGTAGCCCCCGTAGCCAGAGAGAAAAAAAAGTTCATTTGTCACAGCCACCTTCCCTGCATGCGAGCAGCACGCCCGACAGCCGGCGGTGTCTCTACCGGACGCGCGCAACACGCTTTGAGAGGCCGGCGGAGAGACCCAAAGCGAAGGCGGCGAATAGGAAATCCAATTTAAAAGGGCGGCAGTCGGAACGGCCGGCCGCTTTGGTCACTGCGCCGAGCTAGTGAGCTGTTTGAGAGCACGGAGCGGACGTACGTGTTGTGTCTTGTTATTACTTCAGTGTGTAAAGTCCTGGGCCTTCCTTCTCTCGGACACTCAGCTGTGGCATCGCAGGCAACGTGTCCTCTGCGATTATCGTTACAGAGTTTTTTTTTTTTTTTAAATGCCATGAATTACCTACTCAAGCTGATTAGCTACACACGCATGAGTTGTCGTCAAGATGGACTTGCGTTACTTCTCTTTCTCTGCTCTCCTTGTAAGTTGTGACCGTTCCGAGTGAAACACATTGTCCAGTATAATGTAAAGATGGCATTCGAAGTCCCTTCCTTTTGTGGTTTACTCAGTGGGCGAGATGGTGCTCCGGCTGCGTTTTAACAGCACTGACCGGTCGTGAGAGATGCGTAGATGATAAGAACGAAATAGAATCGGTAGAGAGGAATTGTTGCATTTTACCACACGTTATTGTTATTACTTAATATTATTGGCAATAGATCTGTATTGGTGCATGCATTGACAAAATTCCACCAGTTCCTTAATATTTCCATATGGCTGCTTACAGGCGTTGATGCCTGAGCGAGTCTTGTTATTTTTATTGTTTTTAAACACATGAACGCAGTAGTATGTTAGCAGCTCTTACCAGGTTGCGCCAGGTGCCCAATAACATTTTTAACGTACTCAGGCGCTATCTTTCAAGATAGCCACGGCCACCCAGCTGATGCTGAAAGTCGTTAAAGTCAAAGCCAGATGCACCATGGTTGTCCTCTGTTCTGAAGTCCTGAAAACTACCATCCTTACAAATTATGTCTGCATTATCAGCAATGAATGCAACTCAATCAATCGGCACTGCACGGAACTGGCGTATTAGCGCCAGCACAAGCTCGCCTCACCTGGACGTCCGGTATATACCTGAGAGGGGCATTACTACGTACCTTTTTCACAAGCGGTGGCATTCACACACAGAGAGAGGCACGCACAAAGTTTTTGAAGGTTTTAGCAGGCTATAGACGTTTGAAGCAGGATAAGAAAGAAAGAAAGAAAGAAAGAAAGAAAGAAAGAAAGAAAGAAAGAAAGAAAGAAAGAAAGAAAGAAAGAAAGAAAGAAAGAAAGAAAGAAAGAAAGAAAGAAAGAAAGAAAGAAAGAAAGAAAGAAAGTTTCTACTTTTATAAGTACGGCGTGTTGACCGCACCGCTACTGTAGCACAGCCATGCCACCTGCAGCAACCCTACAGTGGCCAACGTATACCTTTCACATCTCTAACTGGGCGTAGAGCTTGTGCAACAGCCTGTTCAGCTTCGAGCGTGGTCTGCTATGGGAGTCGTGCTCGAATGAAGACCTATAGGGGAGAAGATGAACAAGAAAAAAGAAACAAAGAAAAGGACGCGTCGGAAGCTGCTACATGTGCAAGCAGCGCAAGAGCGAAAACCGAGAGAAGCAGGAAAAGAACAACAGAACAAGGCGTACGGGGAGGGGCAGCCCCCACAGCACCAGTAAACGCACCTAATACAGCCGCAGAAGAAAGTGTGCATGCAGGAACTACAACAAGAAAAGCTGCAAGCGAGCGCGTGTGCGCGCGCGAGCCAGCACTGGTGGCAGCGACGTTTTCATCTGCCGCGGAGGCCAACGGCAGCACCCGCGAAAGAAAAAAAAAGCAACAATAAGAGATTAAGAAAATAAAAATAAATCGAGGGGAACGGGAGAATTGAGATTCGCATGCAGCGCGAGTCTGCACGTAATAACTCAGTTTGAGGTGTCAGGAACGCGCCTCGTAGGTGTGAGGGCTATTAGCGCCCCGCGAAGAGCAGCGGAGGTGCCCCCTAGCGGCAGGCTGGGCCCCGAGCACAGTGCTGCCCGCACGCTCGCTGCGGGGGACGAGAGAACGTACGTAGCGAGGGTGCATATAACGCGCACGCACGCACGCACGCGCGCAACAGTCGTACAGTGAGTGCTGCGAGGCAGGCGAAATGAAGGCGTCCATTTGGATTCGCTTGTGGGAACGGTCGAAACGGCGGCTCTGTGTGCCATTGGAGAAGTTAGGAGGGGCAAGCGGACTTCACGCAGCGCACCGGAACGAGACTAGGTGGATCGAGGGCGCGCACAAAAACACGCCGCCGCCACCGCTGGTGCGCGCGTCGCGCTCGGCTATCTTAAAAGTGATGCCATTTCCGTGAGCATGGTAGCATGCCGTCGCATTTTCGTGATCGTTAACGAACCGACTTGACTGTTCGCTTCTGCGCTCGTGAGTAATTGTGCGCGCGAATGGGAAAAAGAAAACGAAGCCCCGTAAAGTTATTTTGTCCGGTAGAAAGAAAAGCGTGTACGCAGAACATGAGCCAGGTAGATAGCGAGGGCACAGCAACAGCAACAATTTGTGACTCGTTGGCGAAGAGCTATGGTGAAGGCTCTGGAAAGCCAAGGAGAGTAGGTGTAAACAGGTTAAGTGCCACAACAGCTTCCGTAGTGCTAGATCCTGTAACCATGTGTGTTGCGAAGGAAGGTTATTTTTCTTTCTCTCACCCCCGCCCCCCGCCATCGCTTCGAAATTCTAGCAAAGGCTGTTAGGCACTTCTTTATTGGTCTTCTATCTCAACAGTACTGCGGCTATCTCAGCTACAGCACTAGCATCAATGGTGCAGGATTACTCTGTTTCCTGCGTTGGGCACTAAATTACTCATTTGATATTCGTACAGAGTCCATCACCAAAGCACTGATATGCTATAGTGGCGTATAGATTGATGCAGTTCAAAGCACACACAATACTGCTGAGTAACAATACCATATTCGAAAGCGCTGCAATTAAATTCGCCGCGCTTGTTCGTATGCAAGCTCGTTAGTGACCAGCGTAACGAGTCACGCGTAACTAAACCCTACGCAAGCCTAAATGAAATTGGCGTGAAATCCCACGCACGCGCGTGACCATCGTTACGATATCCTGTACAAGGATTCCGGGGGCCGACATCGCGGCTCTGCTGTAGCCGCTAAGAGAAAAAGAAAAGGTGGGCGCAAATGCAATTAAGGTTGCGTGTAAGCGTCTCTCGATTTTCCGTCGACAAATGAGTGCTAATGAGCACGCAATCAACTATACCGCGCCGATGTTCAACACTTGGAGGACCGACACCATCGAATTAACAGCGTCTCCGGCGCCCTTCGGCTGATACCGCGTGTATAACGCGCTTGGTATAAGAGAACCGCGTGCCAACAAGCGGCGCCGACAGTAATTAGCCGGATAAGAGGCAAAAAAAAAATAAAATGAAATGGCCGTCTCAAGGGCCTGACGAGGATATCATCAACACGCCGGAGCTCCCCTCTTTCGTTCCGCGCGCGTTATCTCCGTTCATGTTTCATTTGCAAGTTCCGTGAGTCGTGCACCGATCGTCCCAGGAGGTTTCGCGCCGAGCAAGAAGGGGTCGATTCTTACACCACCAGCATCTTTTACGTCTCTCGTTAGCTTACGGTCCGCAGAGCAAGTATATATATATACCTGCACCAGAAGAAATCCAAACTTTTCGCTGGAATGGCCAGTGCAACTCTTTCTCGATGCGTGATTTGTAAGCCCGCTGATACGTACACGGCGCAGTGTTGCCAAGCTGTACATTTGGAGAGACAGGGAGGAGGACGCCAAGTGGAGGAGAAAGAACAAAAGAGTATCGACGCCGGAGTTGGGCTATTCATCTTATTAGAGCCTTTAGCGATAGATAAAGATCGTCTCTTCTTTTTCGTCTTTTCTTTCTTGCTTATTTTTTCTTGAACACATTGCACACATCGTGTCGTTCGAAGCGCCGAGAAACAGCGTGCGCCCGCGCAGCGGCGGCCAGTCCTCCGTGGCTGCTTGTAGCACTGCGTACAAAGCATACGCGTTACGAGGCCTGCGGCAGGAGAGCAGCGGGGAGGTTCGATCGCGGCCGCCTGCAGATCCAAGCGGGCATGCAGTAAAAGGTGCCCGTGATAACAAGAAATAAAGAAAGATATAGAGATACCGAGGCGAACAGCGGAAGAGATAGCAACACAAAGAGAGCCGGGGACCAGCATATACGAAACGCGGGCCACGCTGTCTGCGCAACGCATTAGCGGGACCCGCCTTCCCGTCTGCTGCAGCTTTCGCACCGACGCCGCCGCCGCACGCGCGTGCATTCCCGTAGCCTTCGAACGCCTCGTTCGCGCGCGCGGGCGCGCGATCTCCGACGCCCTCGGCTTGGAGTGAAAACAACGAGCGCCTTGCTCGTCGACAAACGAGGGGAGGGGGGGGGGTCTCTCTATATTCGAGACGAACAAACAGCCAAGCAAGGCGAGCAAGCAGGCACGAAACAAGGCGACAAGCAGAAAAGCCTGCGAGGCGCAGCCTTGTAGGAGGTGTTAATGAGGAAAATTATTTATTGACGCTGCTCCCCGGCATGATTTTGAGCCTCCCCGCCGGAACGCCGTGCGCCTCGCCTGCCCTGTCTCGTTGTCGGCTGCGCGTATGCGTGAGCGTTGCCCGCTCGCCGCTGAAGCGGGCCGCGTTCCCGCGCTATGCACGCTCGGTACATACGAAACGGCTATTAGCGCCCTCTGTATTTCCCGCCAGCTACACCATGTTCTTGCTGCTCGTCAGGGTTAGACGAAGCAAAAAAAAAAAGAAAGAATAAATGAAAGTAAACACAGGTGCGCCTGCGGTTTGCTGGGGAAAGCTTCTGCTCTTCACCGGGAACAGCAGGTCTCGGAAATGGTTGTATCCGGATGTCCCGTCCATATGCGTCGAATATAGGCTGCATTGTGGACGTTTGCCATCCGAGCAACTCAGGTGGCGTTAAACGTTGAACAGTGCCACCGAAGCAGAAAACTGTTGTTCAAACTTTCTAATCACTTAAATCACTTTTAAACACAAGGACGTCAGCGTCGAGGCATTGTCGTACTGGGAAGTCCGGCTCGAAATGAAAGTTAGAGTTACTTTCAAGGCTGAAGCGCCCAATGTAAAGAGGATGAGCTAGTTTTCAAATGTCCTATACAACATAACATGGCTCCTGACCCACCTGCGTAACACGACTCCTGAAGAAGCGAAGATGATAAACGGTACAATAAAAGATAATGCTGGAAGATAAATAAAGAGATGACGTTGTGAATTGAGCATAGTTTCGTTTTGAGGCATCACGTGGCTTGCAAGCATGAGTCACTACGGACACCGCTTACGATGTCGAACAGAATCGCCAACACAGACAACTCCACCGTTTTGACAAGAGTTCATGCTAAATCAATATATCCCGGTTCATTTCAGGCGCGCGGCTACAAGAAGTGATTGCAGCCATGCACACGTGAACACATATACGGCGTGCTTGCTCCGTGATCTTTTGTTTTCTTTTTTTGCAGTTTTCACTAATCCTACATCGGTAAGGCGGTCGGGTACTTTAACCAGTTTTCATAGATTTATGAACCAGTAACTCCAGAACATCGATCACCTAACCATCCCGAATTCGTCGTGCTAGCTAAAGAAATGCAATGCAAATTTAAAAATACCACACATATCTAAGGTTTCTGTAACGCACGAGTTACGTAGTGGCGCACAAGCGTAAAATCTCCAAATGCTCTCGTAAGTTGTCCACAGCACCACGCAGATGATATTTACGTTATGATTAGTAATCTGCAGGAATCACTGGCACCGATGCAGTGTTCGGAGTCGCGGTGCGCTGCGTACGCCATAATCACTTTGTTGCAGCTCGTCTCGGGAGATAATAGCGCGCCTCGCGCGAGCACTGGCACATTGTAATATTTGGAGTGTGGAATAATAGCCGGTATACAGTAAACGGCGCCAGTTGGTGGTGCTGCATATCATCGATGCAGCCAGGCCCTGTTGCGCAGTGCATGCATGCCCTGCTCGAGTGGCACCATTGCTCTCGCTGGGTGCCCTTTAAAAGCGGATGCTCATCGCGTGGTCGCTATTAGGCGGCGTGGAGTTAAACTCACGATCACTGAACGTGCAGATGGTCAAAGACGATACTCGCGGTTTTCCCGGTTCGCCCCGCCGTGCAAACATGGTCTCCACCTCCCACGGCATCGTGTGCAAAGCTCGTTCGGATCGGCAAGATGAATGGTACCAAAACAACAATAAACCGTGCCCCAACCATCATATCGCGCTTCGTGGAAGCGTTTAGGACCGCTGGAATGAGAGGGAAAAGGAGAGCGGTCATCCCAAATTTTACAGAATTTATTGTATACTGAACTTCGAGGCTCTAAGGGCTTGCACTCCCTCGGAATGCGTTGACACGCAGCCGTGTTCTAGTACGCGGAATTTTATATTACGCAGCATATATTCGTATAATTCGCCAATTTTTTCTTGCTGGATCGCGCCACATAAAGCGCCACATCTCTTTCTTTCTTCTTTCTTCGTCTGATTTTAATTGTATGTATGTATGTATGTATGTATGTATGTATGTATGTATGTATGCATGTATGCATGTATGTATGTATGTATGTATGTATGTATGTATGTATGTATGTATGTATGTATGTATGTATGTATGTATGTATGTATGTATGTATGTATGTATGTATGTATGTATGTATGTATGTATGTACGTACGTACGTACGCTTGCATACAACATCGAACGTGTGTGTTCTTGCTTCAAATGTTGGGTGACTCGACAAATGCATGAAATATGACGAATTGACAAAGTACATACCGTGTCTAGCCTCAAGGAGGCGTTTTATGACCATGACATGCACTTGTTCAAGAAGTACACATGTCTGTTTACAAGCTCAGGTCCTTTGCAGGCAATGTGTTTGGACCTGCACAATGCTGCCATATCTCACTTACGTTTGCCATCGAATCACTAGACCACATATCGCATTCTGTAAACTTTCAACAATAGCACGGTAACTTCCTTTTCGCACATGGCATGCAGTCAGCATGGGATATGCGCGGCTATCCTTACACCATTAGGGTGCGCCTTACTATCTTAGGATGCATTACTTGGCGTGGGGTCAGATAGAAACAAATCTTTCAATAGTCGCAGTGATTCTATGATACAGTCTTGTTAAAAATACGAGCAAAAAGTGTTCTGCCTTAAAAGGTTACAAAACACGTGCGCTATGTAACATGCAAGAGACAACCAATAACAAAGGCCGCATTCCGAAGTCATGACAGGAAATAAATCAATTAGTGTGAGGAATTGCAACAGTGTCCACCAAGATCAGCGGCAAGCAGAATCAATTAAGCTAGCAGAGATTTTTGTTTAGCGCCAACTAACTGTTCCCTATTATTTCACAATGCGTACACAATGATATCACGACACATTGACATCTCCTGCAAGACGCGCATCGACGTACCCATTCGCCATATTTCCGAGCTTTATTCTTCCGCCGAGCGGCTAAGGAATGAAACACAATTTCCATCACATCACTGACATCACGTGCTCAGCACCCTTTCCTACTCCGTAATTATCTATATTCGGTCACTAAGTACGATGGCGCCGATTACCAATCGTTTATGTAATACAGAGTGCGCCTTTCTGTGGCACGTCTTTAAAGTGAACCAAGCAGGTAAGGTTTCATGCTTATAAGCTCGAGGACGCGGGGTTGATTTCTGTCCTCAGCTCTGTTTTGATGGGGAGCCAAATGCAAGAAAGCCCCTGTAACGTTCGTGCGCGTTAAGGAACCCCAGACGGCCAGAGATGGCCGGAGTCCCCCTTTACGGCGTCCTAATAATCACATCGTCGTTTTGGCCCATTAAATCCCAGAAAGTATTGATATTGAAGTGAACAAACTGAAATTAAATTAAAAATTGATGCAAAAAAGAAACAAGGCAGGCACATCGGATACACCACACTTAGCAAGACGGTCAGATCTTTGAGAATTGTAAAAAAAAGTATTTCGATAATTTTACCAGATTATTTATATACATGCGTATGATAATAAGGCAGGGCGCTGGCAATTAGTTGTGATGGCACGGCAGGTACTGCGAACATGCAGAGAGCTTTAGGTCTTGAACACGCAAGGAGAGAGGGCACGAACTGCCGGGAGTACTAAAGAACGCTAGCATGGTGTGGGGCTCTGGGCACCCATTTTTTTTCTTTTGCTTACCCAAAGACGGGGGCCGAATTTGAAGACTCCCTAACGATTTGGTTGCCGTATCCTGGTGCTGCCACTCCACTACACAAACTATAGCTCACGTTAGAGATGCCGGCCTTTTTTTCTTCTGTGTCCAGCTGGGAGCGCTATTCCACGTTCGAACGCGGTTCCCACAAAGAAGGTGGGCGTTGCCCCATGACGGTGTTCAGAGCCGCTGATCTTCAAGTGTAATCTACCAAAACACGGGGGCGGACGGCGTTATTTATAATGCCTCCACATTGTCTATAGGAGGCGTGCGGTCATCGCACTATTGGGCGATATCCATCATCGATTCGGAAACGTTTAAACAAGCAGTTTTGTTGTGTGTGTCCGTGGCGATAACCGAAGTAAGAGAGACGTTCGTGCAGTGGCATGTAGGCATTTTAGAGTGTTAGAATAGGGGTGTTGGCCATAATCACTATCTATCTATCTATCTATCTATCTATCTATCTATCTATCTATCTATCTATCTATCTATCTATCTATCTATCTATCTATCTATCTATCTATCTATCTATCTATCTATCTATCTACGTCTGGGCGCTCTCGCTGCAGTCGTCTTCTTAGCTTAGTATATAACAAAATTGACAGAGGAGGACGTTAGCATATGACGAACATGATTCACAGATCATGACATGAATATCGTGACTTGCCTGTTGCGTACGTCATAAAACCATTTCCACCAGTCCCGTGTGGCACATGCCCGCATAAAAAGTCCCGTGGTATACGGGTATGCGCCACCACAGGTCGGCAAACTCACTCATGGGTCGACTCACTCAGACTCAGATCGGGCTATGAGTCTGAGTCTGAGTGAGTCCACGTGAGTAATATTTTGGTGAGTCTGAGTCCGAGTGAGTCCGGTTGAAGAAACTTTTTCGTGAGTCTGAGTCCGAGTGAGTCCGGTTAAGGAAAATTTTGGCGAGTCTGGGTCTGAGTGAGCCCACGGAGCAAAATATATTTCTTGAGTCAGTCTTAGTGAGCTCCACTTTTTTGCCGACCTGTGGAGGTGATTCACAGTCTTTATCAACCCAGAGGCCGAGAGAATAGACAATGGAAATCTTAACGCGATAGCTTTCAGTAGCTCGTGTTGCAGAAAATCCGTAGCTGGCGTTGAAGACGTTGTCAATGAAAGAAAAATTCCGATGGAAGAATTCCGACAGATTCCACGCGGTAAAGGACTTCATGCGAAGCAGTCACTGAGTAGCAGCCTATGACAGACTTTCTGCTCTGAGCCAAGCGTTACGAGGTGAATCGACGTCTTTGGGAAAATTGAGTAGTTGGGCGGAAGCTTACCAGGCACGACGACAACCCTGGCGTGTAGCGGGCAGCTAGTGGTCCGACGTAGCGTTGGCACTCACGTCAGAGCAGAGATGTAAGTTTTATCGCAAGAGGTACGTGCTCTGGTCCATGCAATAATGTGCATATGATAAGTAGCGTTCGTCGTCATATTCGATCAACGCTTTGCTAGAGCTTGCGTATTCGATGTTTATTACAGTGTTATAAAAGCAAGTAGCAAACACTGCAACCATAGTTGACGTTGCCCCGACATGACGTAAGTGTATATTGTCTTTGCCCTAAGCAGTTTGAGAAATTGACGTGGCTATGTGGTAGAATGTTTGACTCCCATGCAAAATGCGTCGGTTCGTTTCAGGCTCGAACTGTGATTTTTATTCTTTCCTGTATTCTTTCCTATTTTCTGTGACAGCTCTTTAACGCTTTCACGTAAAGATTTCCGAAGTCAGTTGTCGCAGTTCCTCTGTTCGTATATACTGTAAATCACCTCTGGCTCATACCTATATACTTGTGGCCGTATTATGCTGGTACGTGCCACATGTGACTGGTGGAAACGGTTTCATGACGTACGCGGCGGGCAATTCACGTTCCTCATATCATGACCTGTGAATCGTGTTCGTCATACACTCATGTCCTCCTGTGCCAATGTTGGTACATACCAAGATAAGGAGACGACCACATGAACGCCAAGACGCAGGCGGCTAGACAGACAGACAGACAGACAGACAGACAGACAGACAGACAGACAGACAGACAGACAGACAGACAGACAGACAGACAGACAGACAGACAGACAGACCATAGAGTTTCCTACAATACTTACTAGAGAGAACTCTGGCGCTAGTGTCTATGGGAGCTGCAACGCATGACGCTTCAGCCAGCATGGGAATGATGGGTAGTACACAAATTTGTCTAAACTTCGTACTTTCGGCTCCGTTTGGCTCCGCGTCGCCTGCATCCGCTTTGTCGCAAAACGAAGTTCAGCGAAAGTCAGCAGTTTCACTACGCCACTTTAACTTCTTTAGGCTCAGCGATTCAAATCTGGTCGCGAAGTTCACAACGATCCATTCTTTTATCCGAAAGAAAACCAAATCATAGCAATAAACAAAACCACAAGTACGTTTGGAGACGCAAGTACGAAGACTAGGCAAATTTGTGTAATACCCATCATTCCCATGGTAGCTGAACGATCGCAGCGCCAGAGTCCCCTCTAGTTAATTTTAGGAAACTCTATGAAGACAGACAGACAGACAGACAGACAGATAGATAGATAGATAGATAGATAGATAGATAGAATAGATAGAGATAGATAGATAGATAGATAGATAGATAGATAGATAGATAGACAGACAGACAGACAGACAGACAGACAGACAGACAGACAGACTAGATAGATAGATAGATAGATAGATAGATAGATAGATAGATCGATTAGATAGATAGATAGATAGATAGATAGATAGATAGATAGATAGATAGACAGACAGACAGACAGAAGATAGATAGATAGATAGATAAATAGATAATAGATAGATAGATAGATAGATAGACTAGATAGATAGATAGATAGATAGATAGATAGATAGATAGATAGATAGATAGATAGATAGACAGACAGACAGACAGACAGATAGATAGATAGATAGACTAGATAGATGATAGATAGTAGATAGTGATAGATAGATAGATAGATAGATAGATAGATAGATAGATAGATAGTAGATGAAAGACAGACAGACAGACAGATAGCTAGATAGATAGATAGATAGATAGATAGATCGATAGATAGATAGATAGATAGAATAGATAGATAGATAGATAGATAGATAGATAGATAGATAGATAGATATGGATAGATAGATAGACAGACAGACAGACAGACAGACAGACAGACAGATAGATAGATAGATAGATAGATAGACAGACAGACAGACAGACAGACAGACAGACAGACAGACAGATAGATAGATAGATAGATAGATAGATAGATAGATAGATAGATAGATAGATAGATAGATAGATAGATAGATAGATAGACAGACAGACAGACAGACAGACAGACAGACAGACAGACAGATAGATAGATAGATAGATAGATAGATAGATAGATAGATAGATAGATAGATAGATAGATAGATAGATAGATAGATAGATAGATAGATAGATAGATAGACTTGAACTCGATGTCGTGCGATGCTCGCTTGTAGTTGCGATAGATAGATAGATAGATAGATAGATAGATAGATAGATAGATAGATAGATAGATAGATAGATAGATAGATAGATAGATAGATAGATAGATAGATAGATAGATACGGCGAAAACAACAGAAGACGAGACAGCTCCGCACGCTACGAAGAAACACCGTAATCGACGCTACTGTTGCGTTGTGAATTGCCACGGACGTAAAGGACTGAATAACAACGTTCACTTTTACTAAATTCCATAGTTGTCGTACGAAGCAGAAATGCGAGAACGCTGGATACGGGTCGTTGCGAGCGTGTTCGGTAAGCAAAGTACCCGCGTTCTCCACAGCCTGTCGCATGAAAAAGTATGACAATGTGGCTCTGCAGTTGTTTTGAGTAGCCCGGACGGAGAACCGTGGTAACCTTGACTATGAAGCTCAGCAGGGGCTCTGACCGCGGTGCGTGCCGTGTAACACGGAGTGAGCAGCTAGAGGCAGACTGAAGACGCGTGATACGCACACCGCGACATCCTATATAACCTGAGTTGGTCGTCACCACACAGCATCGCGGACGTACGTTTTCAATGCTCAGAGTTCCGTTTCTAACTAGCTAACACGTGCGTCATACAAGTAAATCGCAAAATGTTGGTCGTGTTCACCCTCAGGCTTGTTTTGCCCACGGCCTCCGCGGTTGCCGTATATAGCTATCTCGGAGGCCACGGTTTCGCCTTTGCATGGTTGTACCCCGCGAAAGTGGAAACACACGTATACCCATTTGCAGTGTATACAAACGGAAGACAACCATCATGAGACCATTTGAGGATGCGTAATAAAACAGTCCAATGCACAGGCAGTGAGAGATAGAGGGAGAATGCAACTGAAAGGGCCAAAATCGCCGGGCCCATTCGTCCCTGATAAAGCTAGCTAATCCTACCATTGATCGTAAGATACACTAAGTAAATTGATCTCGTATGTATTTCATTGCTTTGGTATTACGTATCTACCCAAATTTAACGCATTTAGGCGTTAGTGAATGGACATCGGAGGACTTGCCTTGAACTCGATGTCGTGCGATGCTCGCTTGTAGTTGCGAGTTGCAGCGCGCTGAAATAACTGAAGCTGCTTTTGCATTGTACCCGCAGTTCGCTTTTATGAACTTGTTACTTTTTTTGAAGCATGGATTGGTAGAGGAAGCTTTCCAGGTTCTTGATTTTCCGGAAGCCACGCCTCGGCACAAACGAAAGAGGGAGGGAGGGGGGGGGATTTCTATTGTAGCCTATGCACATTCGCTTGCGGATGACTCTCTTTGTACTACCCAGTTAGCGCCAGGGCTGCGATCAGGGTGCCGGTGGCGGTGCTTTTTGCAGCGCCGCCTAGGCCAAGTCTGACGTCTATCTATACTCGCGGACAACTTTTCTTGGCAATGAAGCGAAGGCTACGGAGCCAAATCGCACGTATGCTACCGCTAATGAATGTAGTCCCACAAAGCCTGTCCGCATTTGAGATATAAAAAAAAAACACTAATTTTCTACATGTAGCTCTTTGAGACAGGACGCAGCTCACAGCAGTGATATATTTGTATTTGTTTTACTTTATACGTTGACACTTTGCGTTTTTGCTCGGGAGAAAGTCGCGCCTTTTACGTGTACCTCGAACGCTAAGCGGCGTCTGCGTCGATATGAAACGCTCATTGCGCGCAGCCTTCACAGTGCACAGCGGTGCGAAACGCGCGCCACACCGGAGTACTTCGCGTATAAGTACTTGTGCAGAAGCTTCGCCTCCGTAGCTTTCCCTTCATCGTCAAAAAAAGCTGTGCGCAAGTATAACGTGTGTTTATAAAAAGGTGGTCGATCCCTCTGTCATAGGAATCGGTATAACACGAAAGTGAAACGTGTCGTCACAGAAGTAGTTGATCGCCTTAGTGCGTTGGTATATCAGAGCTTGTATGATGTTTATTGTTGTATGGCAGATGTAGCACCGCCTGATGGGGACGCACTCACGTTGACGCCTAGTGACACATATCCGTACCGACGACTAACGCCCATGATCATGATTTAACCCTTGCGGTAGCTGAAGTTCTTAACATATACGTGGACACCGAATATGGTGAATCCCGCGCAAATATGGCGTCAAAAAGCACATAATAAACACTGATACTCTATATACACTCCTCCAAAGCGCCGTGAAACGCAAAGAGAACCGCTACGCGCGTTGTGTCTTCCCTCTATCCTTGCAGTTAATTCTCACAGGGCGAGCGGGGAACGCGGTGCGACAGCCAGGAGAGCGTTGGAGAGCAATTTTTCCGATATGGATGGATGCTATGAGCGAGGCTTCGGCTAAAGCCACCAACTCGCGGTGTCTTAAACAAAATTGCACTTCTATTGGGAACGCGCCGAATGGGGCGGTCGCAGCAGCGGCGCATTTCTAAATGCGAAGCATTTCTTAGCGAACCTTTGGCACTTTGAGCGTTTCTATCTATCTATCTATCTATCTATCTATCTATCTATCTATCTATCTATCTATCTATCTATCTATCTATCTATCTATCTATCTATCTATCTATCTATCTATCTATCTATCTATCTATCTATCTATCTATCTATCTATCTATCTATCTATCTAGCCGCCTACGTCTGGGCGCTCTGATGATTGCCTCGTTAACTTGGTGTAGACTAATATTGGCATGGAAGGGTAAGAGGATTTGACGAATATGACTATCGTGTCATGACCTGAATAATGTCACGTGGTTGTGACGTCGACGAAGACAGCAGTCGGCGTTTGCAGGATGAAACTGTTTATTTGGCCGAACTTGTGGCCGGAAAATGAGAAGGACTACAGCAATACAGGCTGTACAATGATAGCGGCGAACAGGGCGTCGTCCGTCGATCAACTGACAAGCGGTCAAGTGCGTCGGTTTTTATACAGGTGCTATGGAACTTTCCAGCGATATCGCTGGTGGCGGCGTTATCTCTCGATAAAGCTGGAACATTCGCGTGCGGCGCGAAATCTTAACAAAACGATCTACTACAATCGAGAGGTCTCTCGAACACTGCTTCGCGGGCAGCGTCGAGCGTTGATAATCGCCCTTGCTGGTCAAACCCAAAAAACATCAAAGTAGGACAAGAAGTGGGCGTGGCATTGTCCCCCTCTGAAAAAGCATCGTCCCGATGCTTGCGAAAGACCAAAGAAGAGAAAAAAAAACACAAGTGCATACATACATAAATAAATTACAATAACAAAGGTAAAAGTAGAGTCCCCAGGTTCGCTAACGTGCAAAAAACGGCTTAAGACGCACGACATGGACGACTTCAGGCCGTGCGCGGCGTCGCTGGGAGTTCGTAATGCCGTCCGGGATGACCTCGTAGTCAAGAGCGCCGAGACGTCGAAGAACCTTGTAGGGTCCGAAGTATCGCCGAAGGAGTTTTTCGCAAAGGCCACGTCGGCGTATTGGCGTCCAGACCCAGACGCGGTCGCCGGGCTGGTATTCCACGAAGCGTCGTCGCAGATTGTAGCGACGGCTATCGGTGTGCTGCTGGGTCTTGATGCGCAGGCGGGCGAGCTGTCGAGCTTCCTCGGCACGTTGTAAGTAAGCGGCGGCGTCGAGGTTTTCTTCGTCGGTGACATTCGGTAGCATGGCGTCCAGTGTCGTCGCCGGGCACCTTCCGTAAACCAACTTGTACGGCGTCATCTGCGTCGTTTCTTGGACGGCCGTGTTGTAAGCGAAGGTCACGTACGGAAGGACGGCGTCCCACGTCTTGTGCTCCACGTCGACGTACATGGCCAGCATGTCGGCGATGGTCTTATTTAGACGCTCGGTGAGGCCATTGGTCTGCGGGTGGTAGGCGGTGGTGCGGCGGTGGCTCGTCTCGCTGTATTTTAAGATCGCCTGAGTTAGGTCCGCAGTAAAGGCGGTACCTCTGTCTGTGATGAGGACCTCTGGGGCGCCATGACGCAAGATGATGTTCTCCACGAAGAACTTGGCTACCTCGGCGGCACTGCCTTTGGGCAAGGCCTTTGTCTCGGCGTAGCGGGTGAGGTAGTCAGTTGCTACGACGATCCACTTGTTGCCGGAAGTCGACGTCGGGAACGGCCCCAGTAGGTCCATCCCGATTTGCTGGAACGGCCGGTGAGGTGGTTCGATTGGCTGCAGAAGTCCCGCTGGCCTAGTCGGCGGTGTCTTCCGTCGCTGGCAATCTCGGCAAGTCTTAACGTAGTGGGCGACGTCGGCAGGAAGGCGTGGCCAGTAGTATTTTTCCTGTATCCTCGCGAGCGTGCGGGAAAAGCCTAGGTGGCCAGCCGTCGGGTCGTCGTGCAGGGCCTGCAGAACCTCTGGTCGCAGTGCCGAAGGTACAACGATGAGGTAGTCGGCCCGGGCCGGAGAGAAGTTCTTCTTTACGAGGACGTCGTTTTTCAAGAGAAATGACGCCAATCCCCTCCTGAATACTTTTGGAACAACGGCGGTCCTGCCCTTGAGGTATTCCACAAGGCCCCTGAGTTCCGGGTCGGCTGCTGTCGTTCAGCGAAGTCGTCGGCACTTATGGTTCCCAAGAAGCAGTCATCATCGTGGTCGTCCTGCGGCGGTGCGTCGACGGGGGCACGAGACAAGCAGTCGGCGTCGGAGTGTTTTCTTCCGGACTTGTAAACGACGGTAATGTCGAATTCTTGGAGTCTTAGGCTCCACCGTGCGAGGCGACCTGAAGGGTCCTTCAAGTTGGCTAGCCAACACAAGGCGTGGTGGTCGCTCACAACTTTGAAGGGCCGGCCGTAGATGTAGGGGCGAAACTTCGATGTAGCCCAGATGATGGCCAGACACTCCTTTTCTGTTGTGGAATAGTTGATTTCTGCCTTTGATAGCGACCGGCTAGCATAACTGATGACCCTTTCCAATCCGTCGGTCTTCTGCACAAGGACGGCGCCGGGTCCTACGCTGCTTGCGTCGGTGTGGATTTCCGTATCGGCGTGCTCGTCGAAATGCGCAAGTATCGGAGGCGTCTGCAGGCGTCGTTTCAATTCTTGAAATGCCTGAACTTGCGACGTTTCCCACCTGAATTCGACGTCGGCCTTCGTGAGTTGCGTCAGTGGCTCGGCGATCCGTGAAAATTCCTTGACGAAACGTCTGTAATAGGCGCACAAGCCGAGAAAACGGCGTACGGCTTTCTTGTCGGTGGGCGTCGGGAAGTCAGCGATGGCAGCTGTTTTCCGCGGGTCCGGGCGAACACCATCCTTGCTGATCACATGACCCAAGAACAAGAGCTCCTCGTACGCGAAGCGGCACTTTTCAGGCTTCAAAGTGAGTCCGGAGGTCTTGATTGCTTGAAGCACAGCTTCAAGGCGCCGAAGGTGTTCGTCGAAATTTGAGGAAAACACTACGACGTCGTCCAAGTACACGAGGCACGTCTGCCACTTCAAGCCGGCCAGTACTGTATCCATAACCCGTTGAAAAGTCGCAGGTGCCGAGCAAAGACCAAAAGGCATGACCTTGAACTCAAACAGGCCGTCTGGCGTTATAAAGGCAGTCTTTTCTCGGTCTCTCTCGTCGACTTCTATTTGCCAGTAACCGGTCTTGAGGTCCATCGACGAAAAGTACTTTGCGTTGTGTAATCGATCCAGGGTGTCGTCTATCCGCGGAAGGGGATACACGTCCTTCTTCGTGACTTTGTTCAGGCGACGATAATCGACGCAAAAACGAAGAGTCCCATCCTTCTTCTTCACTAGCACCACGGGGGATGCCCACGGACTCTTCGACGGCTGGATGATGTCGTCGCATAGCATTTCGTCGACCTGTTTCTTCACGGCCTCCCGTTCCCGCGTCGAAACCCGGTAGGGACTCTGACGGAGTGGTCGAGCATTTTCTTCTGTTATAATGCGGTGCTTAGCAAGGGGTGTTTGTCGGACCCGCGATGACGACGAGAAACAGTCCTTGTATTGCAGGAGCAGGGTTTTGAGCTTATCTTGCTTGACCTTCGGAAGGCTCGGGTTGACGTCAAAATCCCGTTCGGGACCTCTATTCGTCGAAGCAGGTTCGACAGCATCGAAGAGGGCGAAAGCATCGCTGGCGGCTACACATTCGTCGATGTAGGCAACCGTCGTACCCATGTTGAGGTGCCTATATTCGTGGCTGAAGTTTGTCAGCAGTACCTTTGCTTTACCGTCATGCAGCTCGGCGATACCTCTTGCGACGCAAATTTGACGATTCAGGAGTAGTTGCTGATCGCCGTCGATTACGCCTTCAAGGTTCGCAGGTTTTTCGGTGCCGACGGAAATAATGACGCTGGAGCGTGGCGGAACGGTCACCTGCTCTTCTATCACATTCAGTGCATGGTTCCCTGGCGTCGCGTGGGGCGGGAGCGCTTTGTCTGAGGTTAGTGTTATTGACTCAGACCTCAGGTCGATAACGGCGCCGTGGTCACTTAGGAAGTCCATTCCGAATATCACATCCCTGGAGCAGTTTTGTAGGATTACAAAGCTCGCAGGATAAGTGCGGTTATTGATGGTGACTCTCGCCGTGCAGACACCAATCGGCGTTATCAGGTGGCCTCCAGCTGTCCGGATTTCTGGTCCACTCCAAGCGGTCTTTACTTTCTTCAGCTTGGTGGCGAATGGCCCACTGACGACGGAATAGTCGGCTCCGGTGTCGACGAGAGCTGTGACGCTGTGGCCGTCGATAAGAACATCGAGGTCGCTTGTTCGTCGTCTTGCGTTGCGGTTAGGTCGTGGCGTCGGATCACGGCTTCGTCGATTTATCCCGCTGTTTCGACGTTGCGTCGTCAGGTTTTCTTCGGGCCGCGAAGTTTCGTCGTGAGGGCTCCGTCCGGTTTGCGTCGTGTTCTGAAGGTCTCGTCGCGTTGTCGTCGTCGGCGGCCGCGGAGGATCTTCGGCAGTTCGTCGTACAGCAACCGCACCTCCATCGGTTGCTGCCCTTAGTTTCCCGGATATGGGCTAGGCGACCGGCCCCGGTTTGGGCCAGTGTACTGCCGGCGGTGCGGTGACATGTAGCGGCTGGGCGACGGCGAGCGGGAAGGTCGTCGTTCTTCCCACTGTGTTCCGGTGAGGTAGTCGTCGATGTCGCGAGGCCGTTCGCCTGGCTGCGGGCGCGGCGCGTTGACGGCGAATCCGCGTAGCCCATCTGTCGATACTGGCATCGGCGGTATGTGTGGCCGGCTTCCCCGCAGTGATAGCAGAGCGGTCGGTTGTCAGGGGCACGCCAAACGTCGGTCTTTCGGGGGGCGCAGCGTTGTCCTGTCGGCGGGCGGTATGGCGTCGGTGGTGGTGACGGCGGTGCCTGGCGGCGAAACTGCTGCGGCGGCGCGGCGTCTTGACGTGGGCGAGGAGGGGGGGCGTTGCGTCGGGCTGCAGCAGCATAGCTCATGGCTTCCGGCTGAGCCTGCGGTGCTTCGGGAATTCCAAGTGATTGCCGGACTTCCTCGCGGACAACGTCGGCGATTGAATTCACTTGATGCTGCGGCGAAGGTAACAGTTTGCGCAGCTCCTCCCGCACAATCGCTCTGATGGTGTCACGCAGGTCATCAGACTGCAGCGCCTGAACCTCCCCGTAGGTCGTCGTAGGAATGCGGCGGTTGTACTGCTTTGTGCGGATTTCTAGTGCCTTTTCGATTGTGGTGGCCTCCGAAAGGAATTCCGAGACCGTCTTCGGCGGGTTGCGCACAAGTCCGGCGAAGAGTTCCTCCTTCACTCCCCGCATCAGGAAGCGAACTTTCTTTTCTTCGGACATGGCTGGATCGGCATGGCGGAATAGGCGAGTCATTTCTTCGGTGTACAGTCCGACGTTCTCATTGGGGAGCTGTACACGGGTCTCGAGAAGGGTTTCAGCCCTTTCTTTCCGGATGACGCTCGTGAGGTGTGGAGAATCCGGTGCGGAAGAGGTCCCATGATGTTAGCGTGGACTCTCGATTCTCGAACCAGGTCCTTGCGCCATCTTCAAGGGGCGAAGTAGACATGGCGTAGCTTCTCGTCGCAGTCCCAGTTGTGAACGTGGAGACCCGGTCGTATGCCTCCAAGCCAGCTTCTGGATCCTCGCACGGTGATCCGCGGAATGTCGGCGGCTTCCCTCGGTTGATGCATGACGACCGTTGTAGGTGGCAGGGGGTCTGTCATCGTCTCGGAGGTAGATGTGACGGTCTTCGGCTGCCTGGCGTTTTCGGGAAGGAGCCCGTACTCTGGTTGTAGTCCCTTCTGCCGGCGGCTGGTTCGAGGTTCCGGGTTGACCTTAGAGTCGTCTTCTTCGCGGCTTGGGCTTGGGTCAGCGCTCCGCGGTGGCGTCCGGATCATGAAGCAGCACCTCCACCAGATGTCACGTGGTTGTGACGTCGACGAAGACAGCAGTCGGCGTTTGCAGGATGAAACTGTTTATTTGGCCGAACTTGTGGCCGGAAAATGAGAATGGACTACAGCAATACAGGCTGTACAATGATAGCGGCGAACAGGGCGTCGTCCGTCGATCAACTGACAAGCGGTCAAGTGCGTCGGTTTTTATACAGGTGCTATGAACTTTCCAGCGATATCGCTGGTGGCGGCGTTATCTCTCGATAAAGCTGGAACATTCGCGTGCGGCGCGAAATCTTAACAAAACGATCTACTACAATCGAGAGGTCTCCGAACACTGCTTCGCGGGCAGCGTCGAGCGTTGATAATCGCCCTTGCTTGTCAAACCCAAAAAACATCAAAATAGGA
>NC_051178.1:164904521-164944900 GCF_013339695.2 Rhipicephalus sanguineus | reverse complement strand
GAAAGAGAAAGAAAGAAGAAAGAAAGAGAAAGAAAGACAGAAAGAAAAGAAAAAAAGAGAAGAAAGAAAGAAAAGAAAAAGAAGAGAAAGAAAGAAAGAATACTTCTACTTTTTATTACGGCGTGTTGACCGCACCGCTACTGTTGCACAGCCATGCCACCTGCAGCAACCCTACAGTGGCCAACGTATACCTTTCACATCTCTAACTGGGCATAGAGCTTGTGCAACAGCCGTTCAGCTTCGAGCGTGGTCTGCTATGGGAGTCGTGCTCGAATGAGACCTATAAGGGAGAGATGAACAAGAAAAAAGAAAGAAAGAAAAGCACGCGTAGGAAGCGCTACATGTGCAAGCAGCGCAAGAGCAAAAACCGAGGAGAAGCACGAAAAGAACCAAGAACAAGGTGTACGGGGAGGGGCAGCCCCACGGCACCAGTAAACGCACCTAATACAGCCACAGAAGAAAGTGTGCAGGAGCTACAACAAGAAAAGTTGCAAGCGAGTGAGCGCGTGTGCGCGCGCGCCAGCACTGGTGGCAGCGACGTTTTCATCTGCCGCGGAGGCCAACGGCAGCACCTGCGAAAGAAAAAAAAAAGCAACAATAAGAGATTAAGAAAATAAAAATAAATCGCGGGGAACGGGAGAATCGAGATTCGCATGCAGCGCGAGTCTGCACGTAATAACTCAGTTTGAGGTGTCAGGAACGCGCCTCGTAGGTGTGAGGGCTATTAGCGCCCCGCGAAGAGCAGCGGAGGTGCCCCCTAGCGGCAGGCTGGGCCCTGAGCACAGTGCTGCCCGCACGCTCGCTGCGGGGGACGAGAGAACGTACGTAGCGAGGGTGCATATAACGCGCACGCACGCACGCACGCGCGCACGCAACAGTCGTACAGTGAGTGCTGCGAGGCAGGCGAAATGAAGGCGTCCATTTGGATTCCCTTGTGGGAACGGTCGAAACGGCGGCTCTGTGTGCCATTGGAGAAGTTAGGAGGGGCAAGCGGACTTCACGCAGCGCGCCGGAACGAGACAAGGTGGATCGAGGGCGCGCACAAAAAACACGCCGCCGCCGCCGCCACTGCTGGTGCGCGCGTCGCGCTCGGCGATCTTAAAAGTGATGCCATTTGCGTGAGCATGGTAGCATGCCGTAGTATTTTCGTGATCGTTAACGAACCGACGTGACTGTTCGCTTCTGCGCTCGTGAGTAATTGTGCGCGCGAACGGGAAGAAGAAAACGAAGCCCCGTAAAGTTATTTTGTCCGGTAGAAAGAAAAGCGCGCACACAGAACATGAGCCAGGTAGATAGCGAGGGCACAGCAACAGCAACAATTTGTGACTCGTTGGCGAAGAGCTATGGTGAAGGCGCTGGAAAGCTAAGGAGAGTAGGTGTAAACAGGTTAAGTGCCACAACAGCTTCCGTAGTGCTAGATCCTGTAACCATGTGTGTTGCGAAGGAAGGTTATTTTTCTTTCTCTCACCCCGGCCCCCCGCCATCGCTTCGAAATCCTAGCAAAGGCTGTTAGGCACTTCTTTATTGCTTTCGATCTTAACAACAATGCGGCTATTTCAGCTACAGCACTTGCATCACTCCGTTTCTGCGTAGGTCACCAAATTATTCATTGGTATTCGTGCAGAGTACAGAGTCCTCCATCACCAAAGCACTGATGTGCTCCATCGTGGCGTATAGGTTCATGCAGTTCAAAGCACACACTATACTGCTGAGTAACAATACCATATTCGAAAGCGCTGCAATTAAATTCGCCGCGCTGTTCGTATATGCAAGCTCGTTAGTGACCAGTGTAACGAGTCACGCGTAACTAACCCTACGCAATCCCTAAATGAAATTGGCGTGAAATCCCACGCACGCGCGTGACCATCGTTACGATATCCTGTACGAGGATTCCGGGGGCCGACATCGCGGCTTGCTGTAGCCGCTAGAGAAAAAGAAAAGGTGGGCGCAATGCAATAAGGTTGCGTTGTAAGCGTCTCTCGATTTTCCGTCGACAAATGAGTGCTAATGACCACGCAATCAACTATACAGCGCGATGTTCAACCTTGGAGGACCGGACACCATCGAATATAACAGCGTCTCCGGCGCCCTTCGGCTGATACGGCGTGTATAACGCAAGGAGGTATAACGCGCTTGGTATATAAGAGAACCGCGTGCCAACAAGCGGCCGCCGACAGTAATTAGCCGGATAAGAGGCAAAAAATAAATAAAATAAAATGGCCGTCTCAAGGGCCTGACGAGGATATCATCAACACGCCGGGGCTCCCCTCTTTCGTTCCCGCGCGCGTTATCTCCGTTCATGTTTCATTTGCAAGTCCGTGAGTCGTGCACCGATCGTCCCAGGAGGTTTCGCGCCGAGCAAGAAGGGGCGATTCTTACACCACCCAGCATCTTTTACGTCTCTCGTTAGCTTACGGTCTGCAGAGCAAGTATATATATACCTGCACCAGTAGAAACCCAAACTTTTCGCTGGAATGGCCAGTGCAACTCTTTCTCGATGCGTGATTTGTAAGCCCGCTGATACGTACACGGCGCAGTGTTGCCAAGCTGCACATTTGGAGAGAAAGGGAGGAGGACGCCAAGTAGAGGAGAAAGAACAAAAGAGTATCGACGCTGGAGTTGGGCTATTCATCTTATTAGAGCCTTTAGCGGTAGATAAAGATCGTCTCTTCTTTTTCGTCTTTTCTTTCTTGCTTATTTTTTTCTTGAACACATTGCACACATCGTGTCGTTCGAAGCGCCGAGAAACAGCGTGCGCCGGCGCAGCGGCGGCCAGTCCTCCGTGGCTGCTTGTAGCACTGGTATAAAGCATACGCATTACAAGGCCTGCGGCAGGAGGAGCAGCGGGGGAGGTTCGATGGCGGCCGCCGCAGATCCAAGCGGGCACTGCAGTCAAAGGTGCCGGTGATAACAAGAAATAAAGAAAGATATAGAGATACCGAGGTGAAGAGCGGAAGAGATAGCAACACAAAGAGAGCGGGGACCAGCATATACGAAAACGCGGGGCCACGCTGTCTGCGCAACGCATTAGCGGGACCCGCCCTTCCCGTCTGCTGCAGCTTTTCGCACCGACGCCGCCGCCGCCGACGCGCGTGCATTCCCGTAGCCTTCGAACGCCTCGTTCGCGCGCGCGGGCGCGCGATCTCCGACGCCTCGGCTTGGAGTGAAACAACGAGCGCCCTTGCTCGTCGACAAACCGAGGGGAGGGGGGGGGGTCTCTCTTATATTCGAGACGAACAAAACAGCCAAGCAAGGCGAGCAAGCAGGCACGAAACAAGGCGACAAGCAGAAAAGCCTGCGAGGCGCAGCCTTGTAGGAGGTGTTAATGAGGAAAATTTATTATTGACGCTGCTCCCCGGCATGATTTTGAGCCCTTCCCCGCCGGAACGCCCGCGCGCCTCGCCTGCCCTGTCTCGTTTGTCGGTTGCGCGTATGCGTGAGCGTTGCCCGCTCGCCGCTGAAGCGGGCCGCGTTCCCGCGCTATGCACGCTCGGTACATACGAAACGGCTATTAGCGCCCTCCGTATTTCCCGCCAGCTATACCATGCTCTTGCTGCTCGTCAGGGTTAGACGAAGCATAAAAAGAAAGAATAAATGAAAGTAAACACAGGTGCCTGCGGTTTGCTGGGGGAAACTTCTGCTCTTCACCGGGAACAGCAGGTCTCGGAAATGGTTGTATCCGGATGTCCCGTCCATATGCGTCGAATATAGGCTGCAGTGTGGACGTTTGCCATCCGAGCAACTCAGGTGGCGTTAAACGTTGAACAGTGCCACCGAAGTAGAAAACTGTTGTTAAAATATTTCAATCACTTAAAACAGTTGCCTTTCAAAAGTGAGTCTTTAAAGACAAGGACGTCAGCGTCGAGACATTGTCGTACCGGGAAGTCCGGCTTGAAATGAAAGTTACAATTACTTTCAAGGTTGAAGCGCCCAATAAAAAGGGGATGAGCGAGTTTTCAAATGTCCTCAACAACATAACATGGCTCCTGACTCACCTGCGTAACACGACTGCTGAAGAAACGAAGATGATAAGCGATACAATAAAAGACAATGCTGAAAGATAAATAAATAGATGTTGTGAATTGAACATAGTTTCGTTTTGAGGTATCACGTGGCTTGCAAGCATGAGTCACTACGGACACTGCCTGTGATGTCTAACAGAATCGCCAACACCGACAACTCCAACGTTCTGCCTGCAGTTCATGTTCAATCAATATATCCTGGTTCATTTCAGGCGCGCGGCTACAAGAAGTGATTGCAGCCATGCACATGGGAACATAAATACGGCGTACCTGCCCATGATCTTTTCCTTTTTTTTTGCAGTTTTCCCCAATCCTACATCGATAAGGCATTAGGGGTACCTTAACCACTTTTCATTGATTCATTAACCAGTAACTCCAGAACCTCGATCACCTAACCATCCCGAATTTGTCGTGCTAGCTAAAGAAATGCAATGCAAATTTAAAAATACCACACATACCTAAGGTTTCTGTAATGCACGAGTTACGTAGTGGCGCACGAGCATAAAATCTCCAAATGCTCTTGTAAGTTGTCCACAACACCACACAGACGATATTTACGTTATGATTAGTAATCTGCAGGAATCACTGGCACCGATGCAGTGTTCGGAGTCGCGGTGCGCTGCGTACGCCATAATCACTTTGTTGCAGCTCGTCTCGGCAGATAATAGCGCGCCTCGCGCGAGCACTGGCACATTGTAATATTTGGAGTGTGGAATAATAGCCGGTATACAGTAAACGGCGGCAGCTGGTGGTGCTGCATATCATCAATGCAGCCAGGCACTGTTGCGTACTGCATGCATGCCCTGCTCGTGTGCCACCATTGCTCTCGCTGGGTGCCCTTTAAAAGCGGATGCTCATCGCGTGGTCGCTATTAGGCGGCGTGGAGTTAAACTCACGATCACTGAACGTGCAGATGGTCAAAGACGATACTCGCGGTTTTCCCGGTTCGCCCCGCCGTGCAAACATGGTCTCCACCTCCCGCGGCATCGTTTGCAAAGCTCGTTCGGATCGGCAAGATGAATGGTATCAAAACAACAATAAACCGTGCCCCAACCATCATATTGCGCTTCTTGGAAGCGTTTAAGACCGCTGGGATGAGAGGGAAAGGAAAGCGGTCATCCCAAGGTTTACCGAGTTTATTGTACACTGAACTTCGAGGCTCTAAGGGTTTGCACTCCATCGAACGCGTTGACACGCAGCCGTGTTCTAGTACACGGAACTTTATATTACGCAGTAAATGTTCGTATAATTCGCCAATTTTTTCTCGCTGGATCGCGCCACATAACGCGCCACGTCTTTTTCTTTTTTCTTTCTTCGCCTGATTTTAATTGTGTAGATTGTATGTATGTATGTATGTATGTATGTATGTATGTATGTATGTATGTATGTATGTATGTATGTATGTATGTATGTATGTATGTATGTATGTATGTATGTATGTATGTATGTATGTATGTACGCTTGCATACAACATTGAACGTGCGTGTTCTTGCTTCAAATGTTGGGTGACGCGACAAATCCATGAAATATGACGAAGCGACAAAGTACATACCGTGTCTAGCCTCAAGGAGGCGTTTTATGACCATAACATCCACTTGCCCAAGAAGTAGACATGCCTGTTTACATGCTCAGGTGCTTTGCAGGCAATGTGTTTAGACCTACACAAAGCTGCCATATCTCACTTACGTTTGCCATCGAATCACTAGACCACATATCGCATTCTGTGAACTGTCAACAATAGCACGGTAACTTCCTTTTCGCACATGCCATGCAGTCAGCATGGGATATGCGCGGCTGTCCTTATACCATTAGGGTACGCCTTGCTATCTTAGGATGCATTACTTGCCGTGGGGTCAGATAGAAACAAATCTTTCAATAGCCGCAGTGATTATATGACACAGTCTTGTTAAAAATACGAGCAAAAATTGTTCTGCCTTAAAACGTTACAAAACACGTGCGCTATGTAACATGCAAGAGACAACCAATAACAAAGCCCGCATTCCGAAGTCATGACAGGAAATAAATCAATTCGTGTCACGAATTGCAAGAGTGTCCACCAACATCAGCGGCAAGCAAAATCAATTAAGCTAGTAGAGATTTTTGTTTATCGCCAACTAACTGTTCCCTATTACTATTTTACAATGCGTACACAATGATATCACGACACGTTGACATCCCCTGCAAGACGCGCATCGACGTACCCATTCGGCGTATTTCCGAGCTTTATTCTTCTGCCGAGCGGCAAAGGATGGAACACAATTTCCATCACGTCCTGACATCACGCGCTCAGCAACGCTTCCCTACTCCGTAATTACCTATATTTGGTCATGAAGTACGATGGCACCGATTACCAATCGTTTATGTAATACAGAGTGCGCCTTTCGGTGGCACGTCTTTAAAGTGAACCAAGCAGGTAAGGTTTGATGCTTATAAGCTCGAGGACGCGGGGTTGATTTCTGCCCTCAGCTTTGTTTTGATGGGGAACCAAATGCAAGAAAGTCCCTGTAACGTTCGTGCGCGCTAAGGAACCCCAGACGGCCAGAGATGGCTGGAGTCCCCCTTTACGGCGTCCTAATAATCACATCGTAGTTTTGGCCCGTTAAATCCCACAAAGTATTGTTATTGAAGTGAACAAACTGAAATTAAATTAAAAATCGATGCAAAAAAGAAACAAAGCATGCGCCTCGGATACTCCACTCTTAGCAACACGGTCAGATCTTTGAGAATTGTTAAAAAAAAGTATTTCGATAATTTTACCGGATTATTTGATTCGCATGCCTCCCATACTACTGAAATTATATACATGCGTATGATAATAAGGCAGGGCGCTGGCAATTAGTTGGGATGGCACGGGAGGTACTGCAAACATGCAGAAAGCTTTAGGTCTTGAACACGCAAGCAGAGAGGGCACAAACTGCCGGGGGTACTAAAGAGCGCTAGCATGTTGTGGGGCTCTGGGCACCCAATTTTTTTTTTTTTTGCTTTCCCAAAGACGGGGGCTAAATTTCAAGACTCCCCAACGATTTGGCTGCCGTATCCTGGTGCTGCCACTCCACTACACAAACTATAGCTCACGTTAGAGATGCCGGCCTTTCTTTCTTCTGTGTCCAGCTGGGAGCGCTATTCCACGTTCGAACGCGGTTCCCACAAAGAGGGTGGGCGTCGCCCCATGACGGTGTTCAGAGCCGCTGATCTTCAAGTGTAATCTACCAAAACACGGGGGCGGACGACGTTATTTATAACGCCTCCACATTGTCTATAGGAGGCGTGCGGTCATCGCACTATTGGGCGATATCCATCATCGATGCGGAAACGTTTAAACAAGCAGTTTTTTTGTGTGTGTCCGTGGCGATAACAACCGAAGTAAAAGAGACGTTCATGCAGGGGCATGTAGGCACTTTAGTGTTAGAATAGGGGTGTTGGCCATAATCATTTTCTATCTATCTATCTATCTATCTATCTATCTATCTATCTATCTATCTATCTATCTATCTATCTATCTATCTATCTATCTATCTATCTATCTATCTATCTATCTATCTATCTATCTATCCGCCTACGTCCTTACGCTCTCGTGGTCGTCTTCACGAACACGACTCACAGGTCGGGAATAACGTGACTTGCCTGTCGCGTACCTCATAACACCCTTTCCACCAGTCACGTGTGGCACACGCCCGCATAACAAGTCCCGTGGTACACGGGTATGCACCATAGGTGATTCACAGTCTTTATCAACCCAGGGACAGAGAGAACAGACAATGGAAATCTTAATGCGATAGCTTTTAGTAGCTCGTGTTGCAGAAAATCTGGAGCTGGCGTTGAAGACCAGGGGCGTAGCAAAGGGGGGGAGGGGTTCAAACCCCCCCCCCCCTCCGAAATTTTTCAGTTTTGCTTGCGTGTATATACACGCACACCTACAAACGCACGCACGAACATACATAAAGTATGGTTGAACCCCCCCCCCCCCGAAAAAAATTTCTGGCTACGCCCCTGTTGAAGACGTTGTCAATGAAAGAAATATCCCGATAGAAGAACTCTGACAGATTCCACGCATTGTGGGAATCGACTTCATGCGAAGCAGTCAGTGAGTAGCAGCCTATGCCACACTTTTCACTTTGAGCCAAGCGTTACGGGGTGGATCGACGTCTTTGTGAAAGTTGAGTAGTTCGGCGGAAATCGTGGGCTTGCCAGGCACGACGACAACCCTGGCGTGTAGCGGGTAGCTAATGGTCCGACGTAACGTTGGCACTCACGTCAGAGCAGAGATGTAAGTTTTATCGCAAGAGGTACATGCTCTGGTCCAGTAATCTGCTAGCGTTCGTCGTCGTATTCGAGTAACGCTTTGCTAGAGCTTGGGTATTCAATGTTTATTACAGTGTTATGAAAGCAAATAGCCAACACTGCAACCACAGTTGACGTTGCCCCGACATGACGTTTGTGTATACGGTCTTTTCCCTAAGAAGTTTGAGAAATTGGCCTGGCTATGTGGTAGAATGTTTGACTCCCATGCAAAATGCCTGGGTACGATTCCGGCTCGAACTGTGATTTTTATTATTTCCTTCCATCCGGCTTTTTCACTCATCGACAACTCCGTCAACGCCGTCAACGCCGTCACCGAATTTTCTGTGACAGCTCTCTAACGCTTTCGCGTAAATATTTCCGAAGTCGTCGCAGTTCCTGGGTTCATATATACTGTAAATAACCTGTGATTCATACCTATATACTCGTGGCCGTATTATGTGGGTACACACCAAGTCAACGAGACGACCACAAGAGCGCCAAGACGCAGGCGGCTAGATAGATAGATAGATAGATAGATAGATAGATAGATAGATAGATAGATAGATAGATAGATAGATAGATAGATAGATAGATAGATAGATAGATAGATAGATAGATAGATAGATAGATAGATAGATAGATAGATAGATAGATAGATAAAGGTCAAACACCTTTGTTTCGATAAGAAATGCTTTGAATTTAAAATTATGGCTAGAGCCGGAATCGAACCGCCTTCCCTATTATGTACGTCATGAAATCCTTTCCACCAGTCATGCGTGGCACATGCCCGCATACTGCGGCCCATGGCGCGCCGGTGTGCGCCACAGGTGATTCAGAGCCTATCAACCCAGACGTTGGAAATTTTAACGTAATAGCGCGAAGCAGCCCATGTCGCGAAAATACGGTGCCGGCTTGGTTGGCGGTGTCGATAGGTGGAACATTCCGTTGGAAGCAAGTAATAAAGACCGCTGCTCGAGCCAGAATCGAACCGAGGAATTCAGCGTGGCAGTCATGTTTTGTACCACAGAGCCACGCCAGGGATTCAAAATACTTTCGAAAAAGACCGTATACAAGTGTCATGTCAGGACAACGCCCGTTGTGTTTGGAATGTTGGCTATCCGCTTTTCTAACAATTTAACAAACATTGACTCCACAAGCTATAGTCAAGCGTTGCTCGAATCCATCGACAACCGCTGCATAACATGTGCATTTCCTCACACCGTCGCGCGCACTTCGTTTCGGTAAAGCTGGCAATAATTTAACGTGAATGCCGATGTTACGTCGGACCATGAGCTACCCTTTGTACGGAAGTGTAGCCGACGTACCTGGCAAGCCCACGATATGCGCACAACTACTGAATTTAGATCAAAGGGAAAAAATTAAGGCAGCTTTGCACCAGTGGTGCCAAGCCTGAATGAAGTGCGTAGCGGGGGGGGGGGGGGGGGGGCGTCTTCGTTTCTCTTAATTTTTCGCTTTCTTTCTTCATCTATTTCTTTCCTTTTCTGTCGTCTATTTTGTGTCCTTTTTTTGTCTGTGTCTATTTTTGTTTATTTCTTTCTCTGTATATATATCTTTCTTTCTCTTTCTCGCTCTTTCTGTCTTGTTTCCCTTTCTTTCTCTCTATTTCTCTTTTTCTTGCTATGCTATGCTTTACTATCTCCCCTCCTCCTTTCCTTCCTAATCAACCTCACATCTCTCCCCTCACCCTCATTTACCTTTCCCACCCGCCTGTTATGTTTTGCTCTGCTAGCGTGACTGGATAGCCGAGTGGTTACGATATTCGCCTTGGGGACAAGGGTACGCGGGTTCGAATCCCGCCTCGTCAAGAAATTTTTTAGATGCGAAGCAGCTTTTGCTCGGGGCTGTGTCCGGCGGTGGCGTCCGCTTTCTACCACCTAGCATAGCCATCTGAGCACCCGCTCGCGCAAAGGAGAAGTCTTATTCCTCTTGTTCTTCGACCGCCTTGATGATGATACGTGCAGAGCACTTTAGGGGCCCGGGCTGCCGTATGCTATCCTAGCTTGGCGTAAAGGGCGAGACAGACGGTACGATTTTTCATGCGATTCGACGTCCGACACGGCGGAGGGAAAACCGGAATGGTGACCTTTCATAGCATCGTACAGCCACCATTTCCTCTCCCCCACCGCCGCGTCGGCTGTCGGATCGCATGGAAAATCGGACCGTCTGTCCCCCGCTTTACGCAGACAAAACCATGTGTGCTGGCACGCGCTAGCGCGTTCGGGCCTGTGTAAGGGCCTGGGTAAGACGCTGTGGCCTCTCACCCTTACACTCTGTCAGCAATCATGTGGAGGCGTCGGGGAACGAGATTCTGCAGACGCGCGATGAACCTATGCGTTGTATCCTAGTCAGAACGCGCTGGCACGCGCTAGCGCGTTCGGGCTTGTGTAAGGGGCTGGGTAAGACGCTGTGGCCTCTCCCCCTTACACTCTCTCAGCAATCACGTGACGGCGTCGGGGAACGAGATTCTGCAGACGCGCGATGAACCCGCGTGGCGTGCTCCAACAAGAGTTCGGGACGAGTAACAGCAACAGCAACTACAATGAATTCACAGTGGGCTCCACTTGCAAGGACGCGTTAACATCGGGCAAGGACGCGTTAACATCGTGATGAACGGAACTTTATGTCGACCCATGCGCTGCTTCGGATCCCCACATGGTTCCCTTTAGTGGGAGATGGTATAATTTTTTTTTCTTCAAGAATTTTTCTCATTCTCTTTCTCTCTGTCTCCGTCGTTCTCTCTCTCTCTGTCTCTCTACTCGGTCTCTTGCCCATCCGAGTTCTTGCACCCCACGCCGGACAAATAGGCGCAGCGGGAGAGTGCGCGCCGGGCACACATCTTCGGGGAGTCAAGATGACGAAGAGGACGAAGAGGGCGCGCGCCGACCGAGTTATTGCGTGGCACGCGCTAGAAAGGTATACAGGCCATTAATGACGATGTTAGTTTACGCGAACGCGTAAATGCATAACGAAAAACGTAACATATCCGCTGTAAAATGCAGCATAGTCTGCTTCGCTTGAAAGTGGTTTTTGCAGTACGTGAGAGGTCTTCTGGAATTTTAAGTGCGGAGCACTTAGGGGCCCAGGCTGTCGTATGCTGTCATCTGTCATGTCATGTTATCTGTCTGCTGTCATCTCATGTCGCTTGGCGTGACGCAGACAAACCCATGTATAGCATCGCCATGGATATTATAGGGTAGCAAGGGGGCGGAAAAGGGAAGTGAGGGTGAGGAGTAGTGCTTCGAGGGTGAGGTGCAGGCAAAGGAGGAGGGGGAAGGTAAAACCTAGCATAGCCGCGCATGGTATAGTATAGCAAGGGGGAAAGGGAAGTGAGGATGATAAGGAGGATGTGTGGGCGAGGAGGGAAAGGAGGAGAGCACGCCACTGCATCTCAAATGTAGGTTTCCTTTCACGCCATGAACGCTGAGCAGGCTGCACGTTTGGAACGCCAGCGCTTGCTTTCCCGTGAACGTCAGGGTCGCCGAAGGGCAGGCGAATCACTGCTCCGCACATCCTACAGCTCTCACGTTGATTGCAACTGCATACATTTTTTTCTTGCTCGCATATTTGATTATTTTGCATATTTTATTCAACCTCACCTTTAGCTAGTGTAGTTTCCGTTTTATTTCTTTTTTAGCCCTGCTGTGTTTCAATGAACAACTTCAACCAAACGCACTGGTGGGCTATAGCTGGTACTGCGTAGATTGAGGTTTCGCGCAGTGCAACGGCACAGGGCTACCGAGAGCACGATAACGCCACACTGCTGCGTCTTTGTGTTTTCTGCCATCCTGCTTTGCGTTTTTTTTTTGTGTGTGTGCTAAACGGGAAGATATGAACGCGAAAGTCCACATAGAGGGATTCTATGTTCAACAATATCCTAACAGCTCTCTTCGACGATATTTTATCACTTCAGGTCTCCATCTTCGTTCGAATTTTTCTTGTTTGGTTTTATAGCACATCTTGTTTGTACCTTCACTAGTCATCGTAACCAACTATATTTTGTAAACAACAAAAGTAAATAATATCATTCATCAATTCAATCGTTACGCGCTTGGGTTTTTTCTGTTTGTTCTAGGAACCAAATAAATAGGTTCATCCACGAATGTAACCTTCGTTCCAGCTTTATTGAAAGCGCCTGCCAATAATGCAGATTAATCCACAAAAGAAGGTCTTATCGATAGGGATTAAAGGCTAAGCCGACGATAGGCTAGTCATTGGCCGAATAAAAAAGTTAATCGGTCATCCTTCGGACAGAACGTTGCCTCGCTGCAGATCGCTTGGCTTTTGACGTTGTCCGGGCGACCTTGGTGTCAATCTAGTCAATCGCCTGCCAACATTCGCTATTCGAACGCTCGCTTTCTGAACAACCACGTGCACGTCCTCCGATATGACGTAATTCGTGCTCCAGTGTTCTGCCACGGCTTTCTGGCGACAGTGGGGTCACACAACGAGCCATTTAAGGTTCTTATATTACAACAGAGACTTATTAAAATACTATTTTGTAACTCACTGTATCTACTATCACGGTCCTCTGTCCTACTGTGGGGATGATTATGCGAGAGTTCCTCATAAAAAAAAACAAAAAATTTGCAGTGGCTTAGCTCGGCTATGCCATGATATACGTAGCGTTAGCAAAGGTTCAGCTGATTATTCTTAGCTTTCCAGATTGTCTAGGATTATTAGCCTTCTTCTGTTCATTCTTCGTACGCTGAACCGCTAATTGCCAGGCAACTACTTCGGGATCCAATGAGATAAGCTCCTCAGCTCTTATGCGCCGTCAAGCAGCATTTGCGCTCTCCTTCTCCATGGCGTTACCCACCTGCAAACGCCAGTCAGAGGCGCTATCAAGCGGCCCATCCCTTACAAAAATATATTTAGACAGTCTATAGACACTCTAAAAATGGGTTTAGACAGTCTATAGACTGTCAAACGTGATTTTTGTAAGGGATGAAATCGGCATAACATGAAATCGAACCGCGTATTCCCAGTGGTAGTTGAGTGTTTATTGTACATTGATGCATGAGAATTCGCACAATGTCTATTGGCGTTTGGCAGCTATAGCACCGTTGTACGTGGATGCACTCACGTTGACACCTAGGGGCACATCTTCATCCAGACGACTAACGTCCATGACCTTGACTTACACCTTGGGGTAGCTGAAGTAGTTAACAAACACCCGGACACTGCATAGGATGAATCCCGCGCAAAGGAGGCATCACGAAATACGTAATGATAGTGGCGTAACCCCGGGATGGCACACCGGGCTTGTGCCTCCCCCCCCCCCCGCCCCCGAATTTTAGGGGCGAAGCACCCTAGGGTCTCGGCGGTTGCTGTCACGGCGTGCATCGTCGTAGCTGTCGGGACGGTCCATTTGCTTGAGCGCAAGAGAGGGTGCCACCGCCTCAGCGCTCGCCGGCGAGAGAGAGCGAACGGCACGCGTTGACCACGCGTTGAATATGGAAACGCTCTTTATGAGATGAACGCTGAATTACCAGCTTGTAAGGAACGGGAGACAACGCCGACGCAGGCAGCGTCTGCTAGCGAGTTTCTTGATTAAAAATTGGCCGCGTATCTGCGTGCTTCGCTGCAAATGTCGTCGAAAGACGACAGAGGAGCGCTGCGTTAGAGTTACTGTATATGCTACCTTTGGGTAGCAGAGTTGCGCATAGGTCTGGCTAGCAACCATGGCTATGTCGCCAAGACTCACTCCGTTTTTGCAGGCGACGTGCCTACCGGGTCACCGGTCGACATGTTTGTCGTGTCGAAGACCGGTGATTTACTTTAATGTGAAAGACTAGTGTCAATCCAGTTCGCTGCAGCGGCGCCATCGAGAAATACAAAACTTGGCCCCAGCGTCAGCTTCTCCGCAACGCATGGTTGCTAGCGGCGTTTGGAAGACAGATGCGCAACTCTGCTACCTAAAGGTAGCGTATGCAGTAACTACGCTCTACGTCGGGAAACGAGTTTGTGGAGAGGGCACGGAGAGGAAGGTTATTTCCTTCCTCCGTGGCAGAGGGCTTTCGTCGGCGCGTGGCGTGTTGAGCGCATCCGCAGTTTCAGTGCAGCTTAAGAAACTAGGGTCTTTAGAATTACGTATCTATGTATTTTCTACTAAAGGAACACACCATCTAATATTTACCTAGTGATGTTGTGCCTCAGATATGCGTAATATTTACTTTTTGATCGACAACGTTCACAAGTATGAACAGCCGTACCAGTTCAAGCTGGGTGGGCAGTAAGCAAGTGGTTAAACATTGGCCGGGACGCTGAATCGAATGACGTGCCGACAAACAGAAAGGTAGACAGTTCTTCGTTTAAGTATCCCAAGAAAGACTATCGTCTTTAAAAAAAAACCGACTGCTCGCGCTGCACAACCGCTCACCGGCCACCCCGTATATACAGGCACTGGATCTTGACCTGAAATGTAGTGCCCGCAGGAGATTTCTCTTGTGCGTAGTTGAATAATAAATATTCGCAGCGTGCACGTTAACAGAAAGCGGACTGTGGGTCTCTGTGTCTAATCTTTCTTCTGTCTCTCATTGCCTATTAGCAGTGATTTTGCTGTGGGAAACACCGGCGCGTACTGCATGCTTCTCCCCTCCACAGATTTCACATTAGTGGAGCTGAAACACCCTACCCTACATGCTTCGCTCCTCCCCAAATGTTTTTTTACCATGGCATACTGCAGAGCACAAAATGACACTCAACCACATCTGCCTGCCCGGCCCCTACTTCAGATCAAGGAGGTGCCCCCCCCCCCCCTTAAAAAATTTCTGCCTACGCCCCTGCGTAATGAACTCGATATATACTGATTCAAAGCGTCGTCATCTGACGAACGCCATGGCGTGCTCTCCCCAGTAATAGGGTAACCTACGCCTGTTCTCATGGGTATACCACACACACAGCGCTTCAGGAACGCTAGAGGCAGAGCTCGTCGCTTGAGCCGTGAACGTGGGAAGGCGTTCCGCTAACCGCGGGAGTCTCTCTCTGCACCAAAACACTCATTGCGATATATTCGGTCGTCGACGTCATTGCCTTTCTCTCCCACTTCTTGGAGCAGTTTTATTAGCCGGCGCTATTGCAATCGAAGCAGTAGGCGGCGGAGAAACACCGTTCGCGCTTGTGGAACCTGCACTACTCCGTCAATAAGTCATCACGCTAACAGGACGCGAAAGACAAAGCGCGTACTACGTCGTCCCCAAACCGACTCATCACGTCCGGCCCATTGCACCGACCATAGTTTTCTACAATAATACATTGAGAGCCTCCGATTCGCTGAAACTACCAAAATGCTCCCTTTCGCCACTCGTTGGTGTCATGATACAGTACTTCACTACACCGCTTCTAGACGGCAACACCGGCCCGCCAACAAAGATCACTGTGAAAGGGAGGTGTGAGAGATACAAGGCGTGCTTGTAAAGCCTCGTGCGTGCGCATCGGTGGCGCAGTGGGTAGAGCACCGCGCACCTTTTGCCGTGGACAGAGAGGTCGTGGGTTGCATTCGCAGGTTATCCAAGTCAACGGAACTTTTTCTTCTGCTTTTTCTTTGTTATCTGTTCGCGTACATTTTACCGACGTCACTTCCGTGACGGAAATGTCAGTGACGCCTTGGTGGACCCCGGCATAAAACACTTTCGTGTCAAATATTCAGGAGCACTTCCCTTAAAGGGTAAATGGGGGCATGGAGAAGCTTGGCGTGTGCGTGCCTGACCAAAGCCTTCACGCTGGCCTGACCTATGGTTTATCTTGCTTTATTTATTTACTTATTTATTTATTTATTTTCGTAGGCACGATGCCAACTGCGCTTAAGTAGTTTGCATCGCGCCTAATGACTTACTTTTCGGCGCCGGAACGTGAGGTCATGCGTTCATATCCAGGCAACAATGAAATGTGGCAACGTGACATGACAAGTGACCTCGATAAAAGATCAGAATGACATATCAGAAACGGCCGATCGTCGACAAGACTATGATCGAGAGAGAATCAATTATTGGAAAGCGGCGCATGCAAATAGGTATGTGACTGGCGCACCTTCGAGGGCCACATTTCTGTATGCTCCAGCGCCGGATTTTTTGCTTGCGGCAATGCTGCAGTGTGCATGATTTAGAGCGCTATGTGCTCTACACGGGAAAGCTGTCAGCTGTCCGCAAACAGAAATCGCGAGAATGACGTACTATAGACGATTTTCCGCAGCGGCGCACGGGCGCTGCCATCTTTGATCACGTGATCATAACTGGCCTTCCCCCAGCCATTTGCCCCAGCCAACGCATTGGGCCACCGAAGCGGCCGTGGCCGTACCACACAAGCTGGTTGTAGCAGGGTGTCAGCAAGTCACATGCTTGCGCAGCAAAACCTAATTCTACATTAATCGCCTCAAAGTTGAAAACGTTGAGACATTTGCGTTTGTTTGGTACGTGCCACGCCACAACGATAGTAAGCGATATGTTTAATCTACTTCGTATTTATGGTGCATGCCTTTATTTGTTCAACCGCCAGTAGCTGGGGTTACAAGCCAACATGGCAGCACCCATGCAGACGCGACAGCCCGCTTCGATCCGAACTCGCGCTTGCTACTCGCCCACTGTCCTCACAGCAATAAATAAATGGTGAAATCGGCCATCGCTTTATGTCAGCTCACGCTGAAGAAAAAACGTCAGGTATGCTTTGTCTTTATTATTGCGATCAGCTGTGTTTATTTAGACGTGCCTGCTAAGCCTTGTCTCCGACAATATCAGAATGAATCTTGGAAACATTGCGAAATACCGACGAGTACATTGCTCTCGAAGCTTCAGGACGCGAATATAAGGCAAATAAATGCGCAGGGTTTGAACTTACGGGCCACACAGCGCAGGACGACGGCGTGATAAATTCGAGGCGGAACGAAACTGCATCCACAGGTGCCGCCATGTTTACTTTTCCGGCGCTGCTAGAGTGACCTCTAGGTCACTCTAGCGCTGCCATCTGCTCGCTTTTCCTCGCGTGCGCGCAGACGCTATGGGAACGCCGAGCAGACGACGCGACGCGGATGGAGACATATTGAGCAGCGCTGCCAAAGGCCACGGCAGGGGGATGGCCATGGTAGGGGGACGGCCACGGTGCGGTGGCGCCATCTAGTTTTGATTGGACAAACCAGCTGCGGAAAATCGCAAGACGCGTGGCGCCATCTGTTCGAGCAGTATTGGGAAGTACAAAGACCGACTCTCTCGCACAGTTGGCTGTGGGGCCAGGTTCGACCAGCGAGGGCGAAACAATGATTGAGCTTAATATTGCGTGTGTTTGCGTATTCAACACTCGGAAAGAGAGCTGTGAATTTCTCTCCGCTAGTCGGACGCGCCACCGAACCGCCATGAAGTGCTTGCTGGATCACTCGCCAGAACGACGGCGAAAACAACAGCAGACGAGACAGCTGCTCCGCACGCTACGAAGAAACGCCGTAATCGGCGCTACTGTTGCGTTGTGAATTCCCACGGAAGTAAAGGACTGAATAACAACGTTCAGTTTTACTGATTTCCATAGTTGTACGAGGCAGAAAGGCGAGAACGCTGGATACGGGTCGTTTCGAGCGTGTTCGGTAAGCGAAGTACCCGCGTTCGCCACAGCCGGTCGCATGAGAAAGACAATGTGGCTCTGCAGTATTTTTGCGTAGCCCTGACGGAGAACCGTGGTACCCTTGACTATGAAGCTCAACAGAGGCTCTGACCGCGGTGCGTGCCGTGTAACACGGAGTGAGCAGCTAGAGGCAGACTGAAGACGCGTGATACGCACACCACGACATCCTATAATCTGAGTTAGTCGTCACCACACAGAATCATGCACGTACACTTTGAAGGCTCATAGTTCCGGTTCTAACTAGCTAACACGTGCGTCATAACAGTAAATAAAAAGATGTTGGCCGTGACCATGTTCAGGTTTGTTTTGCCCGTGGCCACGGTTTGGCTTTGGTTGTACCCCGCGAAAGTGGACACGCACACGTCCCCATTTGCAGTATATACAAACGGAAGACAATCATCAAGAGACCATTTGAGGATGCGCAATGAAACAGTCCAATACGCAGGCAGTGAGAGATAAAGGGAGAATGCGAGTGAAAAGGCGAAAATCGCCGGGCCCATTCGTCCCCGATAAAGCGAGCTAATTCTACCACTGATCATAAGATACATAGCTAAGTAAATTGGTCGCGTATGTACTTCATCGCTTTGGCATTGCGTATCTACCCAAATTTAACGCATTTAGGCGCTAGTGAATGGATGTCGGAGGGCTTGCCTCGAACTCGATGTCGTGCGATGCTCGCTTGTACTTGCGAGCTGCAGCGCGTTGAAATACCTGAAGCTGCTTTTGCATTGTACCCGCAGTTCGCTTTTATGAGCTTGCTACTTTTTTGAAGCATGGATTGGCGGAGGAAGCTTTCCAGGTCCTTGATTTTCAGGAAACCGCGCCTCGACCCCAACGAAAGAAAGAGGGTGGGGGGTGGGGAGGTTCTATTGTGGCCTATGCACATTCGCTTGCGGACGACTCTCTGTACTACCCAGTTAGCGGCAGGGCTGCGATGAGGGTGCTAGTGGCGGTGCTTTTTGCAGCGCCACCTGGGCCGAGTAACTTTTCTTGGCAATGAAGCGAAGGCTACAGAGCCAAATCGCAGGTATGCTACCGCTAATGAATGTAGTCCCACAATTGTGTCCGCATTTCCTGCGTGAGATATAAAAAGCACTAATTTATTTTCTACATGTAACTCTTTGAGACAGGACGAAACTCACACCAGTGATATATTCGTATTTGTTTTACTTTATACGTTGTCACTTTGCGTTTTTGCTCGGGAGAAAGTCGTGCCTTTTACGTGTACCTCGAATGCAAAGCGGCGTCTGCGATGATGCGAAACGCTCATTGCGCGCAGCCATCACTATTGCACAGCGGTGCGAAACGCGCGCCACACCGCAGTACTTCGCGTAGGAGTACTTGTGCAGAAGCTCCGCCTCCGTAGCTTTCTTTTCATTGCTAAGAAAGGCTGTCCGCGAGTATAACGTGTGTTCATAAAAAATGGCTGTCGATATTACAGCACGATGCACTCAAGGAGGTTCAATATAGTCTACTATGGGAGAGCATGCAGCCGTCCCATGACGTGACGAGTTCATACGCACCAGCAGGGAGGATTTCTCAATGGAGCCAAATTAATCAGGGCGCGTCTAGCATACGTCATCCCGAAAAGCCTTCGTGCACGATCTGGCTACACAGCAGAGTTGTCTGCCTATCCAAATAGCTTAACTCATAACATAAACAATAAAAGGTACTGTAAAAAAAGAAACTAAGTTTGCATTGTATCCTTTAACCAAACGACTGCAACACAATCAAAATGCCTGAAATGGTGCCGTTTCAGCGTTTGCTACGTATTGCTCAAAAAGCAAAAGGTAGGTTCTACCAAAATAAGCACACAGTAATTGCGATGAATGAATGAATGAATGAATGAATGAATGAATGAATGAATGAATGAATGAATGAATGAATGAATGAATGAAATTGAGGCAGCTACGCACTATAGGCTTCCCAAGCAACGCTTAGCGGCGCTGCTGCTCTTTACAGGCAGCGCCACCTCTGGCAGAAAAATAAAAACTGGAGTGTAAGCAGCGCGCGTTTTCCCTTCTCTCCGCCGCGTTGCCGCTCGCTTCTGTGCAGGTGCAGAGCTCTCGCGGTGCACTTGCGGCGCCTGACAATGTACCGCTTGCAGTGTGGCTTCAAAAGGATCTTCAAGCTTGACTGGCACTTCCGAAAAGCGAACTTGATAAAAGGAGAAGGCTCGTCAATCACGTTAACGGTGAAGAGCAGACGATCGACGACAACGACGCCCGACTCAAAGCGAAATGCATTTCCCAAGTCGCGATTACACCGTGTAGGACGTATACCTCGAGGTAAGTCTCATTCTGTCATGTTAAAGACGATTAATGGTCCACATGCACTCCGACATGAAGCCGCACACGCTATCGATGTTCTGCGGTGTGGACTACGAATCATATGATTGTTGTTTTGATATGGCATGCTTACAGTAGCAGCCGTGTATTTTCGTGAGCAAACGTTTGCGGCGTGCGAAAAAAAAAAAATTATACGGCCATGGCACTGTTTCCTGACAAGGTTAGAGTCAAGTCCTCCGTGCCGCTGGAGAATCACCCGCCTATTAAGACGCGAGGCAGCTAGCTGAGCTTTAACCACTGTGAAGCAAGATGAACTGCTCGCCTCGTTTTTTCGGATCTCGCGTCATTCTTGCAGTCTCTTTTTATGATATCGACTTGACAGGCGTATAAAACCGGCTGCGCGAACGCGGCTAGAAAATTGCACACAGTCAGAAGGTGGTTACTTCAAGGTTGCAATTGCAAAGCATGTATTAAGTGCCAGTTATATTTAGCGGCTTAAATATATATCACCCTAATAAAGTGACAAAAACAAAGCAGACCTGCAGAACGATGTCAAAGCTTGCTGAAAGTGCACAGACGTCCGTTTCGGCGTGATAAAGCAGCCTTCCCGATGCGTGAATTGCAGGCGCAAAACTTCTGACAATGTGCCGAGTTCAGTTGAATTCACCCAACCGCGCAACGCTAACGGTATAACGCGAGTGTGAACGTTCAACAACGACGGGTAGGTCTCACGAACATGGAGAAATCAAAATACAAAGTTGCTTCACCTCAGGCCCATAGCCAGGAATTTTTTTCTGGGGGGGGGGGGGGGCACTTGCCTTGACTTTTTGAGAAAAACACCTATTTTTGTTATTTATTTTTGGTAAAATCACATACTTCACCAAAATTTCAGAAGGGGGGGGGGCCTAGCCCCCCCCCCCCCCTGGCTACGGGCCTGCTTCACCTACAACCGTAACTGGACTTTCACAATGCGAGAAGACAGCGAGTAATCATTACTGTAGTCGCTGCGTGCATGCTCCGCGTTACTTACCGATTCAGGTAGTCGAAACAAACGAAAGCGATGAACTCAGACAGCCAAAATAGAAGGGGAGACAGCGCTGTCAGCTATCCACGGTTTCCGCCTTTATTTCGCGTGCGACACGCCCGGGAACCGATACAGTTTCACACGTGAATCGTGTGCCTTGGTGTTGTCTGCACTGTTGTGGCAGGCCACTAAACCGCAATACTTCGAAACTTGCTTGCGCTTCCGCAGGGTCGCTTCTGCCATCGCGGAAATGGGCAGCTTCGCACAGCAAGCTTCTCGGTTCAACGTGCCGAGCTGACGGCCCCCCAGTTACCCGCACTGACAGAAGAACGCGTGCGCACGTGCGCTAGCGCTACCGTGAAAGGGGCTGAGTCGGCCGCGCGTGCACTACAGAGCTTTCCGACAGAGCCGCAGCGCGGCGCTGTCGTCGCGCCGCAAACTTGAGTTTGGGTTCCCCATGGGCGCGAAGACTGAGGAAGCAGCGGAGCCCGTGGCCATACCCCTCTGATTTCGCTCATCCTCACCCTCACTTATTTTGTAGCGTTAGCTACACTGGCCGAGCCGGAGCGGTTTCTCATGCACAAGAGCCGTGCTGCGCATGCGCGAGAAGCAGTGACGTCAGACGACGCACAGCTGGTGCACCGGAGCCGCCGCGCGCGCCTCGCTGATCTGCGCATTCCAGAGGAGTGATGTAATATCATTGGCAGCGTTGTCCAGTCCCAACGCCGGCGCTGCGCCGGGCGTTGGGACCGGGCACGAGACGCTGTCATAGACATAAAGTTCCCTACAATACTTACTAGAGGGACCTCTGGCGCTATAGTGTCTATGGGAGCTGCAACGCATGGCGCTTCAGCCAGCATGGGAATGATGGGTAGTACACGGATTTGTCTAAACGTCGTTCTTTCGGCTCCGTTTGGCTCCGCGTCGCCTGCATCCGCGTTGTCGCAAAACGAAGCTCAGCAAAAAGTCAGCAGTTCCACTTCACCACTTTAACTTCTTTAGGCTCACCAATTCAAATCTGGTCAGGAAGTTCACAACGATCTATTCTTTTATGCGAAAGAAAACCAAAACACAGCAATAAACAAAGCCACAAGTGCGCTCGAAGCCCGCAAGTACGAAGACTAGGCAAATCCGTGTACTACCCATCATTCCCATGGTGGCTGAACGATCGCAGCTCCAGAGTCCCCTCTACTTACTTTTAGGAAACTCTATGGTCATAGAGACGCTTCCGTCTCTGTGGCCCTAACCCCGGCGCTGCGTTGGAGAGGAATAGCTTCATTATCATGCTTACTGCTGCTTCAATGACACACACATGGTGTACGCATTATGTGACACATGAATATTTATTTTTTTCTCAACTGCATTTCTCTATTGCTACAATGACGGCTCGGTGGTCAGTATAGTGACACGCTGCCGTCTTTGTAGCAATAGAGAAATGGCGTTCATCAAAAACTAAATATACATGTGTCACATAATGCGTACGCCATGTGTGTGTCATTGAAGCAGCAGTAAGCATGATAATGAAGCTATTCCTAGACAACCAGGAGAGCTAAGAATAATCAGCTGAACCTTAGCTCACGCTACGTATATCCTGGCATAGCCGAGCTAAGCCACTACAATTTTTTTCTCACCCCTTGCTATTCCATACTATGCATGGTTATGCAATGCTTCACCCTCTCGCCTCCTCCTTTCCCTCTTTTTCACCCTGACTTCCCTTTCCCAACCCCTTGCTAAACTGTGCCATACAGGGCAATGCTATCTCTTTCTTTGTCTCTCTCTCTATATTTCTTTCTCTTTATTTCCTTGTCTGTCTTTCTCTGTGTTCCTTTCTCTTTCGCTGTGTTTCTTTCTTTCTTTCTCTTTCTCTCCATCATTTTCTCGTTCTCACGCCCATAGCAACGCAATCATGTGGTTCTCTTTCTATGCGAAGCGAGGCACAGCTGTGCGAAGTGGTTGCTAGGCAACGCGCGTTCCTGGTCTACGCGATACGGACAAACGAAAAGCTTGAACAGCTCCGCTGTTAAAACAATTATAATATACAGACTATTTTACCCAAGACATAAGGGCGCCGCCACCTTGGGCTGTTAAACTGATGTTTTCTAATTTTTGTATCTCGTGACGTGAATTGATAAGGTCAGGAAACGCCGAACGCCCCAACCCCATCGCTTTCATGCGTATACGCCCACCAGGGAGCTGTTCGTTTTGTTGTTCAAGATACAAAACGGCAAGGCTCAGCCCAGTGTGGTGGCACCGAAACCCATCCGTTAAATAGTCTATAGCGAGCGTGAAAGACAACGCGCCAAGACGGGACAACAAGAAGAAGCACACAAACACATCGCTGACTAACAACGTTGTCGTTGTCCCGTCTCGGCGAGCCGTTTTTCACGCTCAGTGTGTACCAACTGGCCCGCCTACAATCAATGTTGCAGTTTTAATGTATAAACGTGCTTTGACCGAACTGTATGTTGCATGCGCACAAGTGACACGTGCAAACACTCAAGCCTAAAATTTGCCACGTTGTCATACGGTTCGCATGCCTCACTTGTATGATAAGTGTTGCTCCGGTACTATAGCACAGTTGTTAAAGGGACAGGCCTCCTCACCGTAGTGAGTGCCCGTGGCAACACTGTAGCCTACATTCTGCAGCACCAGCCGAGATTATTCATTGTTCAGCCGACACAAGCCAATATTAGTCACAGATTGAGGAGTTGGGCTATTCGTTACATACAAGGGGAATAACGCCCAAGGACGTAAGACATGTAAGCGCGTTTTCTCATCCCTGTTCTTCATCTTACCCCTTTACGCACTGTTTTGCTCACAATGTTAGTCATCATTTAGTAAACAGTAGCTGGCATTAGCTGTTATTTATACTATACTATAGCTTGCACACTCTAAGGCAAAAGGGTGTTAAAAGGGTGTGTGGTTCGTCCTTTTGGGGACTAATGGGGCTGCCACAACCATTAATCCCTTTAAGGACTAACGGCACCGGGTCTAACAGTTAGTCCCCACAATAGACTAACATTTAGTCCTCACATTTACACCTTACCGGGTAACTGTTAGTCCCCACAGACACCTCAATGGACTAACATTTGGTCCTCACATTTACACCTTACCGGGCAACCATTAGTCCTCGCAGTTGCACCTCGCAAGGACCAACGGTCGGTCCACTCAAACGCTCCATTCGGATGAACTTTTTATCCCAGGGATGATTTTCTACAGTTACTCTCCGCAAGACTTAATACTTTTTTCGCGTGTTTCTTTCCGCGGTGACCAACAAATGCCGCGGAAAAGAACACGCAAAAGAATATTTAGTCATGCGTATGTCACTGCTTTCGCATTCAATGCGACAACGAAAGACAAAAGTGAGACAATGAAACGTTTTATTTTTTCTATACATATGAAGTTTCTGCTTTCTTCCATTGAATTCCTTACAAAATGTCCAATACATGTTCAGCCGCGTTGTCATATCTCGTACAGTCCTTTCTGTGAAGCTGCTCCAACGGAAGCGATAGATGGCAGGCGTTGTAGGCGCCAGGGCACACAGCATTCTGCTCGTCGTGGGCAACGGCTGCATCCTGCAAAGCACAAAAATATTGCAAATATTTAGTCACGTGACAGCGAGGGTGAAGACGCACGAACTGGGCAAATACGTGCAATGTGAACAAAAACACGTCTAAAACATGGCACGCAAATAATTTCACCCCTGCGAAGCACAAAAATATTGCAAATATTCTGCGACACGTCACAGAAGGGATGAAGACGCACGTACATGACAAATATGTGCAAGGTGAAATCAGAATCAGAAATCGTTTTATTTAGTTATCGAATCAATTACAAAATTTGTGTATACAGAAGCAGGTCCCATAGTCAGAGACTGAATCGGGACCTCCTACAGTAGTGAATATAGAAACAATTAATTGGTGCAGCAAACGGTGGTGCAGAAAACAGGTAATAAAATACATCGCAGGTAAAAAAGAAAAAAGGAGTTCTACTGAAGAAAATCATTAGCAGAAAGTAGCAACAAAAACTGAAATTAGACAACATAAAAAATAGAGGTAATTCAACTCTCATAAACAGTTTTCAGATAATTACCATGGTGAAAAATGTTAAAAAATAAACTACGAAAAAGAAAACTAAACAGCGACATCTGATATCAGCAATGTAGGATGATGATGCGATGCTGCGTTAACATTAGGTTGTGAGAAGGAACGAAAGGGAGCGGGAGTAATAGAAGTGACCAAAACTATCCAGATTATGGAATGGATGAGAGGAAAGTTTTCATATCTTTTTTTTAATATGCCGATTGATTCCGAGGTTTTTATTCCTGAAGGTATAGTATTACAGAAATAGATTCCAGTGAAGTGGGCTGTTTGTTTGCCATAGTTAGTATTAACTATAGGTAAGATAAAATTGTGATTTTGTGCAAACCTTGTCAAGTTTGTATTCTCTAGACTTGATGGAGGGATTATAAACAAAGGAAGCTGATTTATTATTTGCTTGAAAAATAGTATTCCTAGATTATATTTGAAAGTGTTCTCGATTGTTAGGATGTTGTTGGCATGCAGGAGTGCTTTAGCATCACTGCGATAATGACTGTGGGTAAGTATTCTAATAGAGTGATTTTGCATAGTTTGAAGGGAGACGAGATGACTGCTGTAGGTATTGCCCCAAGATGTGATGCAGTAATTAATATGAGAATGAATAAAAGTGTGGTACAATGAAAGTAATGTGGGTTTGGAAAATATATCGCGGGATTTAATTAGAACACGTATGCCGTAAGCCATTTTTTTTTCGCAGGTATGCAACATACGAATGAAATTTCAAATGACGGTCCAGTTTATTCCCAAGAAGGTCGCCTCATCGTCTGCTTCAATTGCGAATTGATTTAGAATATTGGCGGGATATAATTATGTTCACGTTGGTGAGAGTGGAAAACAACGAATTTCGTTTTAGTGGGATTTATTTGTAATTTATTATGGATACACCAAGCAGCCAAGCCTGAAAGGTCATCATTTAGCTTCTGTGTCAGAGATTGGAGGCATTTATCAGTGTTAACAATTGTTGTGTCGTCTGCATACAGTAAGCATTCTGAACTGGTAAGGCAAGATGGCAAATCATTTATGTAAATAATGAAAAGAAGTGGGCCGAGAATAGAACCTTGAGGTGCTCCTATATTTGTTACTTTAAGTATAGATTTATGACCTAACAGACTGACAACTTGGCTTCTATTGAGTAGGTAGTTTTTTATTAATAATAGTGCAGGACCAGTTACGCCTATTGCTTGAAGCTGCATAAAAAGAATGTGGTGGTTGATAGTGTCGAATGCTTAAATAAAAACACACGTCTAAAATATGGCATGTAAATAATTTCACCGTGATGTCATACGTCATCAAAGACGCATTTCAAGCCACACAGCGCAACAAACACTTCAAGTGCGGCGGGCCGCAGCCATCACGCCGAGGCGCCGCCAACCACCGTGCCCCAACGAGCCGGCGAGTTTTTTGCGAGCGGCGTCGCACAACTCGAGCAAGCCCGTCAGCCGCAACGCGAAGCCGACGCCACGAAAGGCGCCAGGCTGCTAGCGAGCGAGCGAAGGGGACGCCGACGATAACGGCGTCCAATTTCCACCAAATTCTTCGAGCGCGCACTAGTAATGTGCAGCGAGCGAAAGCGGGGTCGACGCCTCGAACGGCGGCGGACTGCTTACGAGCGAGCGTCGAGGAAGCCGAAGGTCACGGCGACCAATTTCCGCAGAGTTCCGAATCGCAGCTAATGTCGGCTAGCTGAAGCACCCGCCAACCCATGCCGGTGCATTTCAAGCGCGCGGCATAGGCACCCGGCACTGACCAGAGGGCGCGATGGAGCTCTTATCGAACGCCTAAGTGTTGATGGCACCAGCCGCCAGGCATGGAGGCCAGGGATACCAAGAAAATGAAACGCTCGCTGGACACATCGACGCGCTGAAATGTCTCCCTCTTGGGCGCCTCTTTCAACGAACGCTTCCTCGTGCGTTCGTAACACGGTGTAAGAAAAATACTTTAGGTGTGGACACTCTCCGCCCGCCGCGAAGGAGAGCGCGTCCAGATAATGTTCGCCTTTAATACATGCGCCGGCCGCAGTTTCGTGGGGGGCGCTGCGACATGGGGGCTTAAGAAACCTATTGCGACGAGGCGAACGCGCGTTTTCTTCATTTTTTTTTTTTTCACCTCATTGCATTTTTTTACGGCGAGTTTTCATACGGCCACGGTGTAAACGGCGCACCCGACGCACATAGCGTCCCTAACAGCGTTGCGTACGTAAAAGCGCGGCGTCTTGCTTAGAGCGCGTGAGCAGTCTTTCTGCTCGCTGACTTCTCACGTGCGCAACGCCGTTACGGACGCTACGCACGCAGCTCGTCTTCTATAGTACATGCGCCGGCCGCGGTTGCGTGGGAGGCGCTGCGACATGGGGGCCGAGAGGAGGAAAGAGGCGAACATTATGTGGACGCGCCGTCGGGCGGAGTGTCCACACCTAAATTATTTTTCTTACACCGTGGTTCGTAATCACCTCAGGGATGTTGCCACTGCCTTCAATGCAGCACAAACGCGTTTAGAACGCGCTCTTTTCAGGCGGTGCATAAGGCAGCACAAACGCTACAAACGCGTTTCAAGGCACTGCATTGAGGCGGTGGCAAGTCGCGTTCAAGTCAAGGAGCGTTTCTGACCATGGAGGATGCGGAGGATAGACACTCGATTTTGCTGCGTCTAATCGCTAGGCTGTGTTTTCTGGCGCTACCGTCGTATCTCGGAAACTGCATTGCCGGGTGCCTATACAATCGAGCTCGTTGCTACGGAACAGCGTTTCGGACGAGTCGCAAAACAGCGGCGAGGCCTCTGCCTAATATTGCTAATACGCGAGCTTGCAGCTCATCACCACGGTGAATCATCGGTGAGCGAACATCCGGCCAGGCGACGACAAACGGCGGCCAATATCCAGGCGGTCACAAAGCACAGGCGAGCTCACGCCCAAGCCGGCCCTCGCGGTACATTTCGTGCGCGCGATATTGCAATGCCCATAGACTGTCGCGCCACCGAGCGGAATTCAGGAGCGTCCTCTCGAGGAGGGTTAGTAGACGACAAAATGGCGGCACTATGCAGACACTCCCTTGTTCGGCTGTGCTAGCCTCAGCGTTAACGCGTTGGCAATAAAGGAACACTACGACTTTGCATGTTCCCTGCATCAGTGAACAAACCGGGGCCCTCCGTGACACGAGAAATCTGATTCGTTCTTGCGAGACGCGAAGTTTTCGGTGAAATACGTGGCAACTCGCGCTTTCAATGCTAGCCCACAGTGTACACATACTATCACTTCGCGAGGCTTTCTGTAGCCACGTAGGTAAGTTAACTGTTATCGTCTGACATATTCAGTTGAAGCTCACCCTGTTTTACTTGCATATAATTGGTCAGTGTTTCTTGTAGTGCATGAGTCCCGTAACACTGTACGCGGGGGGAGGTCGCGCGGGCTCGCGATGTGCTCTTGTATAACTGAGCGATCTCAAGTTGGCGATACATTAAAATAGGGCCTCTATCCTTTGTCAGCAAAGCGCTGTTACGAATCGTGCGAGCGACGTTTCAATCATTCGAGGACGCGTCTGCTCGACGCCTTTCGTGGAGCGACCGCTTTCATCCACGCCGTCCTTCGCCAGTGTGTTGGGTTTCATAGCCACCGCTACGCCGCTTGGTTTTGTACGTTTGTTGATAGGTGGCAGCACACTGCAAGCGATTTGCTTGTTGTCCGGTCTGAGAGCAAAATGGCAAAACGTTCTCCGCGCCCAGACGTCTCTCTAATTGTAAACGTGGTGACGCGGAGTGGTAGAAGTCGTTCGGCGGAGGAAATTCTTCAGATTGCTTTCAGCAGTGATGTTGAAAGAAGCCATCTTGACGACGAGGATTTTTTTCACTGGACGTAGAAGACTGTGAAAGCACCGAGAGTGATAGCGACGATGAACCACCAGCTGCTAACTCACGACGAGCGAGTTGCACTTCACGTCCCCTCGTGCGTTAATGTTCTTTCACGCTCGTAACTCGTAAGTCCTTGATTGTATTTAATATATAATATCCTTGAGCGAGATCAAAATAAAAGCATAGTTACTCTTGTGCATTGCATGTATCACAATTATTTTGGATATTATGGAGCGCCGCATGCCGCCACACGCTCGAGCTCGACCAGCGAAGCGAAATGGTTAGAGCGATGGAACCGTGCAATCACGGCCACAATCCACGCCTCTCGGCGAACTTCTTCGACGTTGCGAAGCATACGTGTGCATTCTTTTTCGACATTCATGTTTCGATCGTGCTGATCGAACCTGCAACATGCGAGTGAAGTACACACGGCTAGAGGTCTCAGCAGGGCTGTGACACAAGCGCTACTGAATGGCATGTTAAATGCTTGTGTTCCGTTGAAGACGTAACTCCGCGTTTCCGACTGCGCAAGTAATTGACGAAGGGGTATTATCACAGAACACTTTTATGTTTGCAAGCAATCATCACGCACAGCAGCGATGGCGCTACTCGCTGGCGGCTACTACTACTGCGGCAAATCCGTCAGGCGGCTCGGTACGTACTACCTCGGAGTGCCGTTCAGCTCATACGTCAATTCTAGTTCATACAGGTTTATGTAGCACGCACAGGATTTCGCAAGCATCGTTTATGCCGGTAACGGAGCTGAAATATAACCTTTCACTTCGCAGCAAATAATTAGATGGCGAGTACTTAGCACTTTCCATGGTTTGGGAAAGTATTTTCGTCTCATATCCATTTCAGCGCAGCTCATGACTTCATCCGGTGAAAGTGGCATGGTCTGTACGTCCGCACGTCCTATCTGTTCCTATGCTAACAAACGGGTCGACCCTCCTCCTGGCGCCATCTTTGAAAAGCACGGCGCGCCACCTAGAGTTCGTGGGCATTGCGAATACAACACGATCGAGTCCGTTACCGATAATCGCGATCAGTTTACTGCATCGCACGCGATAGGTACGGCAGAATAAAAAGCGACCACTTACTTGTGAAAGAATCCAGCGCCGATTTGTGCCCCGAGTCAGATTGAGTCCGATAGGCCTACAGTCTTCTCGGCCGCCATTCCTAGCCGGTGGCAACGCAGTGCCATGACTGCGCCGGAGATATACAGCGCGGCGTCGCGACGTGTCGAGAGCAGCTCCAGACTTCGTGGGTGTGGCGAAACGTAAAAGCAGCACGACACTCATCCACGCATACGTCTGTATCAAAGGCAGCGAGCCGTAGGTCCTAGATCGGCGAACTCCGAGCGCGACTTGACCGGCTACACGCCAGCTCAAACACAAGATGGAAGACTGACCCGAGCGAGGAGGACAATTAGCTCCCTTGACAACGGTTTGCACACGGAACGTATCCATGCACACGGCCTGCATCTCCCGCGCCGTTCATCCCTTTGCAGACTAACTGAATCGCACACGGCACGCATCCCTCTCCGCTTGCTCCTACGACGGTCTAACCGTTCATCTGCGGGCCTATTGGGCTCCGTTACTCCTCGTTCGGGGTAATTTTGCCTTAGAGTGCATGGTATGGTTAAATGTAGCGGCAACTGCATTAATGCGGCGTTACCATCTAGTACCCAAAAGAAAAACACGCGTATCGCTCTGGGCAGCAGTGTGTTACCTTGCAGACGCGCGGAGGCGTCTTTCTTTCCTTTTTTGTTCTTGGGGAGCTTAAACGCAGAAATTTTGGTCTGTCTTTCCGTATGTCTTTCTGTTTGTCGGCACGGCACTCGATTCAGCCACCCGGCCAAAGTTGAACCACTTGCCCAAGGGCCAGCCATCTTGAACGGCTGACTAGGTTCATACTTGTGTACATTGTTGATCAAAAAGCAAACATTACGCAAATCTGAGGCGCAACATCACTAGGTAAGTATTAGGTGGTGTGTTCCTTTAATAGAAAATACATAGATACGTAATTCTAGAGACCCTAGTTTCTTTAGCTGCGCTGAAAATGCGACTTCGCTGAAACTTGCCTTCCTCCGTGCCCTCTGCACGAACTCATTGTTGTGTTTAGGTTTCGGTTCAGTATTGCACTGTACGAATGCCATGGGGCGCCGCTCTGGCATTCCTGTTTTACCCAGGCGACGTGTAAATAAAAGAGTGTGTGGAGAGTACTCGTTCAGTGCGGACGTTTCTTCTGCTTCGGCGCTTCGCGCCAAACCGCGTGTTCGGGCTGGCTGGCGTCCCCGCCGGTCGCGTTGGTCACCGCCGGTCTTCGCCTGCTGCTGCGCCGGGACTACCAGCCCGCAACACAGCACTCATGTTTCCCGACGTATTGCCAGATGGCGTCCATATCTCACGCAGCGCCTCTTCTATCGTCTTTAGACGACATTTGCAGCGAAGCACGCAGATACGCGGCCAATTTTTTTTGGTTAGGGGGGCGGGAATAGCCCTTGAAAGCTCCAACATTAAGAAAAAGAGAAGTGTAAATGAGGAGAGCGGGGGAAAAATTGTGGGTCGGCAACATTCATATGGGAACGGATTACCAGCAAATCTATAGTCGCGTTCTGCTGTAGGCGCCTGTCGGCTTGTTCCTTCAACGTGAGCGACTGCAGACGGCGACGCTTTTCTTCGGACTCGGTTTTTTGGCTGCATTCTCTGGTTTTGTACGGTCCCGCGCTGCTGTCGACGCCACTCCGCCTGTTGTTCCGGCTGCTCTGTCTCGCCGTGTCCGGTTTCTCTTAGTGCTCTACGTCCTATTGCAGCAGCGCCGCCACACTCTTTCACTACTCCCCTACCAGTTTCCACTCCTGTAGCCGCCAAGGGCGATACGGAGGCGAGCCGCCCAGAGTAATCCCCCTGAGAACGTTAGAGGTAAACATCGCCGTAAAAATCACGCGCAATCTCCTTTAGGAGTTGCCTAAGTGGTGCGTAAAGCGTAGAGTTTTGTTTAGGCGAAAGCTTGTAGATGCTTCATCAAACGCGAAAATTGACTGGCGTCCTGAGTCGGCGTCCCACGCCGGCGGCGTCAACACGAGTTATGCAAAAAATCATCGTCACTTGATGACGTCACCCTATGACGTCATCACGACGTTACAGACCCCCTAGCTTGTGAAGTCATCGTGACGTCACTGTGACGTCGCATAACGTGACGTCACATGGTGACGTCATCACATGGCATCATCGGCTGGCCAAAGATTGGCCAATCCCGGACGCAGAGCAAAACAAGGCGAGGTGCAGAAAGCTTACAATGCCTCCGACCCTGGAGGCATTGCAAAACCACATTAGTTGCAGGAAGCTTTCGGAGGTGGTCGCTGGAGGTTCAATACATCTAGAGTTACTGAATATGCTACCTTTGGGTATATACAGTAACTCTAAATACATCTACTTAGAAGAAAAAGAACAGGTAGCTTTCGCCTTCGAGTCGACTTAGAATGCTGTTTCCGGGAGGGGGTTAGGTGCCATCGGCATCTATCTATCTATCTATCTATCTATCTATCTATCTTGCGTATTTTCGAAGAACGATAAGAAGATCTTTCGTGTACATTCATAAGATTTATACACAATAATAACGAGACAATAATGCCGAGGAAAGTATAGGGGGTGTTATTTCTAGTAATTAGAATATAAATGTGAAGGAAGTAAAGTGGGCGAAAAGATAACTTGCCGCAGGCAGGAACCGAACCTGCGACCTTCGAATAACGCGTCCGATGCTCTACCACTGAGCTACGGTGGCGGTCATCCTCTCGTCCACTTTATGGGGTATATATGTACATTTAAACCTAGGAGTGTTAGTCAGCGCCGGTCGCAGCCATAGCGGCGAGTGTGGAACACTCTTTTTCTGCCTGTTGGCGTCACGTAGCACGTGATCTTTTTTACGAGCCGGCAGCTGACCAATAATTTCACGCATACTACCTGAAGGCATCAAGTCTGCCGAACGAGACCCTCGCTATGAATGGAGGAAACAAGGTTACTTTTAAGGGCTCGTTTTTGAATAACGTAAGATTTATGTTATTCAATAGATACGGTATATTTTGTTCTTGTTATCAATCTAACGCCAACTCAACCACTCGGGAAACACTCTTTCTGGAAAACGCTGTGGTAATGCTAATGCGATTCATATTCTATTTTCCGTGCCTATTGAAGAATCATAGAATTGCGATGGAAAGCCATACAGATACGTTACAAGAGGCTGCTGCGTAGCTTTGTGGTGTTATGCGGGACAACCGGGATCGCGAGAAGAGAAGACGCCGAGATTGAAAGGCGTGTGTTCTTGTTGTTTTAAAATTTTATTATATTTTATGACTGAATGGGTGGGGTTCCTAGTCCGGGTACCCATTGGCGTGGGCCCTGGTCCTTGCGCTGGCCACCTTGGACCCCTCGGTCCGGGCTGGACAGTGTCACCTACCACCCACCTCTACTAAAATGATTGAAGATGTCTGTTTTGGATGAAAAGGCATGCGGAGACGCCACCAAAGCGTTTCGATACTTTCCCGCTTGGGAAATGATGAACGTGCCTAGGCAACGGGAAGAAAAGGCGGATTTTGTGTGGTGCGTCACTCCCTCGTACTACCCATGTGGTAGCGCGCTCGTGACAACGAAAGAATAGAAAATGTGCGGGGATCGTAATTATACTTGACGCTTATACTCCGCTTATACAAACTGACGGGCTCGATAAATGTACGTGTCAGGAGACTCGTGAGGCAACAAAATCTAATGGTAATGCAATTCTGTGATAACGTAAAAAGATGTTGCATGGCCCTTTTGAGCAACCTCGCGGATCGTGCACACATACACACACACATTCCCAGAGTGAGAAACGTCGTGCTAACAAAAGCAAGTAGCACACGCTCCAGTCTGAGATCGGAAGCGTGTAGAATGGGTGCGTGGAGACGAAGACGAGAAGAAGAGGAAGAGAACGGGAGGAAGCGGAGAGAAGGCCTTTCACCTTTTGTGCGGACACCGTAAATCTGGCCGGATAGAAAGGCATCGTTTCGGTTTCGCGCGGTGTCGCGACGCGTCAGCGTACGTATAACAGGCCCGGGCTGCCTGGCTGGATGGCTACATGCAGCGTGGCTGTTGCTTCGACGGGAGTACCTATATACGCTGCGGGTGCGAGGGAGGCGCGATTTGGGTCGCGAGCAAACCCGTTCTGGCCGCGCCGTCTCAGCTGAGACGCTGACACCGGGCTAATTAACAAGACAGCGGCTGAGTTACGAGCACCACAGCTGCGACACGGCAGTAAATCGCTCGCCGACGCCGACGCTAGAGAGCGCGCGCGCTCTGCGGCTCCGCGTATACATGGTATACGGTGTGTAGCGCCGGGGTTCGACGCTGTTATACGTGCGAGCTAGCAACCGTTTCGCGCGTCTCTAGTCTCCCGTAGAAGTGGTGCGCGTTTCTCCCCCTGTGTACTCTGAGGGTTTACGAATGGTTGGCGATACAACGGCAGCAGCAAGAGGATAGAGTCGAATACCGTTCTTCTCAACGCTTAGTACGCACCAGGTGTCAACAAACAAACATTTGCAGGTTTCTACTATACTTCCCGGTAGAGGTCATGCGCTGCATGCTTCAGGGACATCGCCGTTACCAATAGTTTTATGAGCCATTTGAAAACCTTACTGACCGCAAATTAGCGTTCACGTTTTCTTTTTTCGTTGATTGAAACAAGACAGCGTCGTTCTTTTCGTATCTCAAACAAAGGTGGCTATCGATAACTATTGTGTATAACGCGACGCCTTCCCGTGGTGCATAGTTGCGGAATTGGCAGGTGTGAGTGCTAACTAGCGGTGGGAGATCGCATGCGTCGTAATATCACCGTACATAATGGGGGCTGCTTTCTAAGAGCAATGGTGAATGTATACAGCTTTCCTCGGCACCAAATTTTACGATAATACGTTTACAATTAGAGGATAATCGTGCGAAGGTCGCTCTCTTGATGCCAGAAGCCAAAGGCTCTGTTTCGCGATAACGTGGCACTCTTTCCGGCAAATAAAGTTATGACACTTATCTTCCATGTTTCTCAGCTATCTCTGAAATGCAATTTGCGTTCAACGCTCTTGTTATGCATGCATATGCGCGTGCCTGCATGCTTGTTTGGCTGTCTCACTTTCTAATCCGCTTTTCGTACTACCCTACAACGCATTTTTCCTAAACGTGTCCTTTAGCGACAAGCTGCGCCCATTCGGCGACAGTTCCCACGAGTACTCAATATACTGGTGCTACCAGTCGCAAGCCCGGTTTAGTACTCGTGCAGCGAGTGGAATTTTTTTTTATCTCTTTCGTAAATCAGCCGTGTTACGCAGCCTCCTCCTATCTATCGTGAAGCGCTAGAAGAACGTTCGGGGCATCCACTCGCCCTCTAACGTACGCAAAACGGCAACGGCTGAATGGCGAAAAACGCGGCAGCCCGATGCGACTGTAAACTCCAAACGCACGGCCGTGGTGTCAAACTTGATAATAGGCTATTTATGGCGGGGCCCCGAAACAGCCGTACAAACAGCGGCGGAAATAGAAGATAGAAAAGCGACCGAAACGGTCCCTAAAAGGGGCACAAAAAAAAAAAGTGCTCGGGTTAATAAAGAATGAATAGTGTGTCTCCGTTCTCGCCGTAAGCAACATGTCCGATCGGTTGGCTGCTGCTACTGCCGCGCATATGTGGGGCATGCTGGGGAGCGACAGTATGCAGCTGCTTCGGCGTCACCGGCAGACGTTCGGAGTAAGGCGAGGGAGTGTACCTATAGAACGAGAGACACGAGGATAGGAATGAGAGTCACCCCCCAGAAAGGATTCACGAGACGGGAGGTGTAAACTGTGCCCTAAACTGGGTTTGCCCCATTCATCCGCCCATGGCGCCATGGATGAATGCATAACCGAGCGGCGTACAAGACCTCTCCGCTGGCATGACGAAGAAGGCATATGCGAGGGCTGCCGAAGGGGGTGTAGTGCAATCCTGCGCTCCCTAGGCTGTTCATCTGTATTGCAATACGCGACCGAGACGCGACACTCGCAAAATACACAGCGTGCGTCCCGTACACGTTTGTTACCTTCGGGCGGCAATATAGAGTTGTTCCTATTTTATTAGCATTATTTTTTGGCTATACAGCCTCGCTCATTCTCCACCGCCCTTTAGGCTCACAATGTCGAAGCGTTTGCTGCGGGGGGAAGTGGGAGTTTATTTACCTTTCTCGCTATTTACGATTGCCGGCCGCCACCTATAGAGCTGTACGCACAAAAAGCTCTCGCTAGAAATCGTCTTTTCTTGTCACTCTCCTCGGCCTCCTCTCCACTTCTGCGTCGTGGTCGTCGTCTTCGCTTACGCTGTCGTGTCGAGTCGTGAAACACGCGATCCGGAATACAAGTCTCCCAGCGTCCTGGAACCTTCCTCTCGTGTTCTCCGCGTGTAAAGAAAGAGCGTGTATGCGAAGAGCCGAGCATGGCGGTGGCACAAAGCTTTTTTACTCCCGCGCGTAGCCGTCTCCCAGGATTTTTTTTTTTTTTCATTTGCGAAGGCTAGCTTTTAGGTGTGTACAAACTTGCTCGACCTCGTCGTAAAGGTGCGTAAGGGTTTTGCGTGTACGTCTGCATCTGCCTCGTGCATGTAGCCCAATATTTCCTTTTTAAGTTTCTTTTTGTCATCCTCTTCTTATTTGGCGCGATAAAGAAAACTCGCTCGAGGTTCCCGGGAGTGACGTCTGTCTGTACTGAAGGGAACCGACGCATCTTTCATTTCGTGAGTAACGTGGTCGTATAACCTCGCCATTGTGAGCCGAAAAGGCGTACACGTTCAAACTGAAGCAAGACAAGGCGCGGGGAATCCTTTTATTACGCGTGGCACCGAAGGGTGTCAGTCGCGTCGTGCCTCTTCGTCTCGAACGACGCCTTGCATTGCTCCGGAGTCGGGCTTTGAGCGCGACAGCAAAAGATACGTGAAGGACGTTTATTGGCAGCGCATCGTAGCTGGGGTGCATGACCGGGGTAGTGTAAAGCTGCAGGCAAAGTCCCTCCACAGTATAGAAAGACAGAAGCGTGTTCTCCGTTCTTGTGCCGTCCAACCTGTGAGACTAGATACATGTATATGTAGCGCCTTCAATAGAATTAAACTATATAAGTGAAAATAGCCATGCCAGCCCGCGGAAGAGGAAGAAAAAGCTGACACTAACGCCCTATAGGGGGTCCTGTAGTTATATATTTATATGACAGTCTGTAGTATGTCGCAGAATGTGTAAGCACATCAAACTCACCGCAGGAACATACCAGCTCCTGTGCCTTTGTGCTATCGAATGAACCTGCGTGGTTAATGCATTGAGCAGTATTGTACATGACCAACTTACAAAAACGGGCACTATAGCTCACCAGTGTAGCTTTCAAGTGTGGAGCAAGAATTCATTCATTCATTCATTGGAACAAATTTAACAAGTTCATTTGCATGAAAAACCCGAACTCTGAGTCGTAGTGTCATCTGTCCAGCGCTTACACCAGAATAGATCAGCGCGGTCGAGTTCTATAGCCTGTCATATCAAGGGTTCCCCTAACGTTCCACATTACAGTGCTCCGTAACCTTCCGCGTGCAAATGACCACCATACGATTTGCCCCGGTGTGTTGCCACGATAGGGCAACGACGAAGGTGGAGGCTGTGCGACGACGCACGTTTTGCCAGCGGTAGCACAAGCGATAACCGCTGCGTCTGCTTATCGCTGCGAAGAAAGCATATCGTTTGTATGCGGAACTTTAGGGACCACAGCAATCTCGGTGGCGCGCAAGCGGGCATGTCACGGCGTATCGTTTGCACTTCACGGGCATCTGTAGTAAGCAGAAAAAACACGAATACTTAATAGCTAATATCAGACGTTTTTCAAACCGATCTCAAACTTTCACTTTGGAATTTTTTGGCTTGCTTCGCAGCTTCGAAAGTTGGTTAAATAAACATTTAATTAAGCATTTATAATTAAGCATTTACGCACAACACAAAAAATAGTATAATTACTCCATGCAATAGTAAGCAACATACATTCGGTCGCGTCGTCATAGTACAGTGAACTGGAAGAGGGGCAGTCATAGAGAGTGCGTCGGTGTATTTTTAAACTCTGGCTCGAGTTAGGCACGAGCTCGGCGCGGTGCTACGATTAGAACGACCGCCTCTATAGTAATGATTTCAAGCGCAAAGCACGAACTGAAAGCACAGACTGGAGAAATACACGACGTATGTATCTTTGCCCTTGTCAGTGCCTTGTGACGAGAATTCTCCTTGCTATGTGCGACCCTTTAACGAGCCCAGGCAAACACAATTCTCACGTTCTTATACCCTGCCACAGCCAGTCTCGGACTTGCATACATTTCCAAGCACCGCCAGCTATACCACGTCACTATGTATGCATGACATAAGTTCGAACCTTACCAAAGATATGACCAAGCAGCGTCACCGCAGTGCTCGTTATTATAAGTTGTGCTGCAGCGACTGGGAAGCCGCTGAAATGGGATGCGGTTTTCTTTCTCCGTAAGGGTATGAGACATCATGCCACACGAGACATCATGTCATCTGTGTGGAGCACACTGTGTTTTCAAAACAACCAGTTTCGCCATCTGAACTCTTCGCTTCTCCTTTGCATCGCACTATACTATAAGACTCTGTCGGTAGAAATCCTTCCTGCTTTGTCGGCTAAGGCTAGGTGTAACCTTTGCAAAATCTTTGATCTTAAGCATTGGTATGAGTGACAACGCTGCTTATGATTGTAGTGGTCGCGAAGAGACTCGCAAAAACTTGGAGCACGCTTGAGCTTCGCCTTCAAGAGTAGAATGCGATAGCGTAATCAGGCCCCTGCACATCGCCTTCAACTGTGCCGCAAGGAAACAAACGTTTGTGCGTGTAACATTGGCCGTTTCAAACTGTCCTAGAATGCCTGCTGCATGTACAGTTGCGAAGTGCCCACTACGCCATAATTCTTCCTTTTGCGAATTGGCGAAGTACCCACTACGTGTCAGTAAGGTGCCACGCGCACCTTCGCAAGTGGCACCTGTTGTAATGGGTGGCCGGCTTTAAACCACCCACTCGCTGCGCAGTGCACATGTTTAGACGCGGTGAGATTGTACGATTCTTCCATGCAATAGTCATGCGTAAGGAACTCCTTCCCAGTTACATGGCATTCTCATATCATTTTTTTCTTTTCTTTCTTTTTACGAAGCAGTTTCAAGCACTGACGATGCTCCACGGTAGAATATCTGCTTGCCACGATGAAGGACTGGGTCAATTCTCACTCGGGCCGAAGATTTCTTATTATTTATTTATTTGCATTTATACGAAATTTTCGCTCACGGACAACGCCGATCTTTCGCTCATGATTAGCGACGCCGCCACCGACGCCGACTCCGGAATTTCTGCGAAACGAGCTCTTTAACGCTATCGCGTTAAAACACATCTTCAGCGAGATTTCCGAATGCTTCTATAGGACATCGCATGCTTTCTCCGCGGGATTTCCAGCACCATTCCCTACATCAGCCATAAAGGAGCTCCGCAAGGTATATAACGCGCACACTTTCGCAGGCGACATACAGCGCATAACTGCACAGATGCCTGGCCAGATAAGGATGCTGTGGATACCACGGGACACAATTTCTGCTCACATACATGCTGACAACGCCACCCACAGTGAGCTGCCACGTATTCTAGAAGCGCCTTTCCCGAGTGATCCCCGGGTGATTTCCGTCCCCGCAAGGAGGTCCGCCGCACAACACACGATTTAATTCACCCGTGTCGTTCAAAACCTCCCAGGCGGGCTTACCCGCCAGGAGGAGGTGGTGTGTGCGGAGATCGTGTGGGGGCGGCACTTACTCCGCCGGTCACATAGCCTGGCCACAACATCTGCATGGCCCATTGGGGATACTTGCCCATTCTGTACCCATGAAGCGTCCGCGGCTACAATCAAGGCACCTGTTGTGGACATGCCCTGGCCTGAACCAATACGGCGGCGCTACCTGAGAACAGGGCCTTCATCCGACGAGACCACGTATTATGATTTGTTGGCTTTATGGGCCCCACCATAGAGCGCTGTTTGATGTGTATAGCGGAAACCGGCCTGTATCTGTATATTTAACTATGTATGCCGTGGCCAACTCTCGAAAAAAAAAAAAAAAGAACACACACGTCATG